>NC_056728.1:833007607-833020107 GCF_019279795.1 Protopterus annectens | reverse complement strand
TGGTAGTGAGGGTCGGAACTTTGAATGTTGGCAGTATGACTGGTATAGGGAGAGAACTAGCTGATATGATGCACAGAAGGAAGGTTGGTATATTGTGTGTGCAAGAGACCAGATGGAAGGGGAGTAAGGCTAGGTATATCAGAGGTGGGTTCAAATTGTTTTATCATGGTGTGGATGGGAGGAGAAATGGCGTAGGAGTTATTCTGAAGGAACAGTATGCTGAGAGTGTTTTGGAGGTGAAAAGAGTGTCAGATAGAGTGATGTTTATGAAGCTGGAAATTGATGGTGTAATGATGAATGTTGTTAGTGCATATGCTCCACAAGCTGGGTGTGCAATGGATGAGAAAGAAAATTTTGGAGTGAATTGGATGAAGTGGTGATGACTGTACCCAAGGGTGAGAGAGTGGTGATTGGAGCAGATTTCAATGGGCATATTGTTGAAGGGAACAGAGGGGATGAGGAAGTGATGGGTAGGTATGGTGTTAAACAAAGGAATGCAGAATGTCAAATGGTAGTGGATTTTGTGAAAAGGATGGACATGGCTATGGTGAATACATATTTTAACAAGAGGGAGGAGCATAGGGTGACATACAAGAGTGGAGGAAGATGCACACAGGTGGATTATATCTTATGCAGGAGGGCCAGTTTGAAGGAGATTGGAGACTGTAAAGTGGTGACCAGAGAAAGTGTAGTTAGGCAGCATAGGATAGTGGTTTGTAGGATGACGTTGGTTATCAAGAAGAGAAGGAGGAGTATGAGGGCAGCACCAAGGATCAAGTGGTGGAAATTGAAAAAGGGTAATTGTGAGGTGGAGTTCAGGGATGAGTTAAGGCAGGCACTGGGTGGCAGTGAAGAGTTACCAAATAGCTGGATAACTACAGCAGAACTAGTAAGGGAGACGGCTAGAAAGGTGCTTGGTATCACATCTGGACAGAGGAAGGAGGACAAGGAGACATGGTGGTGGAATGAGAAGTACAGGAGAGTATACAGAAAAAGAGGTTGGCAAAGAAGTGGGATTGTCAGAGAGATGAAGAAAGTAGACAGGAGTATAAGGAGATGAGGTGCATGGCAAAGAGAGAGGTGGCGAAGGCTAAGGATAAGGAATATGAAGAGTTGTATGAAAGGTTGGACACTAAGGAGGGAGAAAAGGACCTGTACTGACTGGCTAGACAGAGGGACCGAGCTAGGAAAGATATGCAGCAGGTAAAGGTGATAAAGGATAATGAGGGAAACATACTCACAAGCGAGGAGAGTGTGTTGAGGAGATGGAAAGAGTACTTTGAGGGGTTGATGAATGAAGAGAATGAGAGGGAGAGAAGATTGGATGATGTAGGGATAGTGAATCATGAAGTACAATGGATTAGCAAGGAGGAAGTAAGGATAGCTATGAAGAGAATGAAGAATGGTAAGGCTGTTGGCCCAGATGACATACCTGTGGAAGCATGGAGGTGTTTAGGTGAAATGGCAGTGGTGTTTTTAACCAGGTTGTTTAATGAAATCTTGGAAAGTGAGAGGATGCCTGAGGAATGGAGAAAAAGTGTTTTGTTACTGATTTTTAAGAATAAGGGTGATGTGCAGAGCTGTAGTAACTACAGAGGGATTAAATTGATCAGTCACAGCATGAAGTTATGGGAAAGAGTAGTGGAAGCAAGGTTAAGAAGGGACGTGATGATTAGTGATCAGCAGTATGGTTTCATGCCAGGAAAGAGCACTGCAGATGCGATCTTTGCTCTGAGAGTGTTGATGGAGAAATACAGAGAATGTTGGAAGGAGTTGCATTGTGTTTTTGTAGACTTAGAGAAAGCATATGACAGAGTGCCTAGAGAGGGATTATTGTATTGTATGAGGAAGTCAAGAGCATCAGAAAAGTATGTAAGAGTGGTACAGGATATGTACGAGGGTAGTGTGACAGCGGTGAGTTCTGCGGTGGGAGTGACGGATACGTTTAAGGTGGAGGTGGGGTTACATCAAGGATCAGCTCTGAGCCCTTTCTTATTTGCAATGGTGATGGACAGGTTGACAGACGAGATCAGACAGTAGTCCCCATGGACTATGATGTTTGCAGATGACATTGTGATTTGTAGTGAGAATAGGGAACAGGTGGAGGAGACCCTGGAGAGATGGAGATATGCTCTAGAGAGAAGAGTAGTGAAGTTCAGCAGGACTGAGACAGACTATATGTGTGTGAATGAGAGGGAGGATAGAGGAATGGTGAGGATGCAAGGAGTAGAGGTGGCGAAGGTGGATGAGTTTAAATACTTGGGGTCAATAGTTCAGAGTAACGGTGAGTGTGGAAGAGAGATGAAGAAGAGAGTACAGGCAGGATGGAGAGGGTGGAGAAGAGGGTCAGGAGTGATTTGTGACAGACGAGTACCTGCAAGAGTGAAGGGAATGTCTACAAGAGGGTAGTGACACCAGCTATGTTATATGGGTTGGAGACAGTGGCATTGACAAAAAGGCAGGAGTTTGAGCTGGATGTGGCAGAATTAAAGATGTTAAGATTTGCACTGGGTGTGACAAGGGTGGACAGGATTAGGAATAAGTAAATTAGAGGATCAGCTCAGGTTGGGAGGTTTGGAGACAAAGCCAGAGAGGCACAATTACGTTGGTTTGGACATGTGCTGAGGAGGGATGCTGAGTATATTGGGAAAAAGATGCTAAGGATGAAGCTACCAGGTAACAGGAAAAGAGGAAGGCCTAAGATAAAGTTTATGGATGTAGTGAGAGAGGACATGCAGGTGGTTGGTGTGACAGAGCAAGATGCAGAGGACAGGACAAAATGGAAACAGGTGATGTGCTGTGGCGACCCCTAATGGGAACAGCCAAAAAAAAAGATGATGATTAACAATTGGCAGACAAGTATGTGAGTTGTTACAAACAAGGTTTTGAACAATTAGCAGAAGTAAATGTGACTAGTTACAATATTATTTTAGCTGTTTAGAGCAAAATGAGTTAAGAGTTAGGCAGATGCTTATTAAAAGTGGGTAAGATCTAGTTGTATAGGAGTTTGGAAACAAGAAAGGAAAGTAGGAATAGCTAGTAGGAGATGTACAGGAGGTAGAGTATAGGAGACAGACTAGGCAGGTAGGTTGTTTTGAGACTGTAAGAATTAAGGGTGGTTGGAGACACACACACACACACATATATATATATATATATATATATATATATATATATATATATATATATATATATATATATATATATATATACACACATATATATATATATATATATATATATATATAGACATAGAGAGACATCCTTAACCTCTTTTCCCATTTTTGCACATGGGTTATATATATATATATATATATATATATATATATATATATATATATATATATATATATATATTGGCTAGGCTTAAAATGGCCCCCCGAGGACAGTTAGCCTAGTACTAATCTATGAATGAATGAAAATATATGGCTCCAGTTTGCATCATGAATGATGGAGGCAATTGGTTCATTCTATGCACATTGGTGCAGGAAGTTCAGGTCACTTCCTTTTCTAATTACAGCACTTTTTCCTTGATATTAGAACACGCTTTGCACAATAGTATGAATATTTTCTTTTTACAGTATTAGAACTTGGTGGATTAAGGCCTATGTTTATAGGCTGAAATAAAGTGTTACAAGAATTTACTTTTTTTAAAAACCTTGTGACTCCTTCATCTAAGTCAATTTTACCCCCTTAGAGGACTCAGTGAAAGTCTTATTTGAGCCATGGAAAAAAAATCAAGTTCACCTTTTCTGGCCAATTGTGCTGTTATCAAAATGATGTTTTGTTTTTACTCAGTTTTATACTATCTCAGCTATATTCCAGTAGACCTACCCAGCGATACGCTAACACAAATACTTACTAACATTACTACTCAATAAGATTACAATTCATTTGGGTAACAAACCACTCAGGTTGAATACGGTAAAGTTTTGTGTGTGGCAGAGTGAGGTAGGGTAAATTCAAGGACATGCATTTATATGCTCTAGTATCTATCATTACCATCTTGGTAAGTGAATCTGGTTTATCTTTGGAAGCATGGACAGTTGGTGTATTGAAAAGGTTGGGAGCTGACAGCATGCAAGAAGTTGTTGTGTATGAGCTGGAGAAGTTCCCTAATGCGGATTATGAGAAAAATGTGTTCAGAGGTGAGCCTCTGGAAGGATGGGAGCTTTTTTCCTCCCTAAGTAAAGCAGCAGTCCATCTGCCTTACTAGAGTGGTAATATCTAAGGGAGGTTTCCCTGCACGGTGTGAGATATCTTAGACAAAGCTGCAAGACAACGTTTTCCATTTTCTTTTTTGAAAGAGAAACTCTCTAGGGTATTAAGTCAGTGGCTGGACTGGCAAATTGACTTTCTTCCATGGCTCAGATAAGACTTTCACTGAGTCCTCTAAGAGGGTAAAATTGACTCGGGTTTCTGAAAAGAAAATTCTTATAACAGTTTGTTTAAGACTGTGAAGATTGATTAGCTGCGATAAAAAGATTAATGGTTATGGTAGCAAGGTAATGAGTATGGACTGCGTCAAAACTAGTTCAAACTGCCACAGTTAGAATCTCAAATATTTAAAAAATTCTAGGAGGAAATCTTCCCTTCTGGCAGGATTGTTGTGTAATATTTTTTTATATAATATATACTGCAGCATGTGAAAAATGTTCTTACGTCTAGCAGGTATCATATAGTTGTCATTATCCAGACAGACCAAAATAGTTTTAAAACAAGTTTGCCATAAATGTTTCAATTTTCTCCATTAATAGCAGCAGTCATCTCAACACTGATAACAGCATAAACAGCCTTTTCCCCTGATAATGTATATCACATTTTACAGTTCTGTGACAGATAAATATAGAAAATGTCTGTTTGTAAAAAGTAAGACATGATTTATTTGGTATTAGAACTTGTGTACACCATTGTTGGAAGCTCTGACCCATCTCTCATATTTAGTTTCCTACTTGACCAGGGACTGCAATTTTGCTAATACCATAAAAAAATCATTCTGACAGTGTGATTCTACTTTCTTCCAAAATGTAAAAATAGTGGCTAATAATACATATAGAATAATTCTTATCCAGCTAGGCATTGTCTTGTTTGTTTTGACTCTAGATGGAGGAATCCGCAATAACTAATAGTGATTGTCTTTATTAGGTGACAGGAAATTCATGCTGCATGGAATGTTTAACTTTCTCTAAGGTCCATTCTGACATATGTTTTATTTTATTGCATTCCCATAGCATATGAATATAATCAGCAGACTCAATATTGCCAGGATCTAGACCCATACCCTTGTTGTTTTTTGTTCCCAAATCTATCAGGGGAGTAATGCCAAGTGTGAATGTGCTTTATGTAAGTAAACTGTGTGAGATAAGGAACATTACTAGCTGTCTAGTCCCATGATGCAGGCAAAAATCTACCCTCAGACTACTCCTGAGATCCACCTGGGGCCCATATATTGTTGGAGGTAGTCCATTTTCTTGAATATTCCATTGCAGTAATACATGAAATTCCACCACAGACCAGATAGGTTTACCACATCCCCTGGTTTGCGAATAGTACTGCCCTGTTGCAGTAAGCCTAACCTCTTACCACAGAGTTTTGTAAATCTTGTTCTTTGACAATCTACGTTTTTGCCCTTGTCAAATGTAATCATTTTTTTCTATACATTATAGCTTAGAACATGTTATATGTGAAAGATTCAATATGATAAATAGCATTTTATAAAGTAAAACATTAACCATGTGTATTATTTTTTGTTATTTTTTTATTATGTTTTAATAAGAGTGAACAAGCATCATTTTTATAAAACAAACAAATAACTATTTACATACACCAATAGCTGAATTATATATATATATATATATATATATATATATATATGTGTGTGTGTGTGTGTGTGTGTGTGTGTGTGTGTGTGTGTGTGTGTGTGTGGATCATTAAGACTTATATGAATGTGTGATGTTAGAAGTTCTCATTTTTATTGTAAACAGTTCACTACTGCATACAATTTTTGCCATACCAATAAATTCAATACAAGATGGAGCAGTTTTACTTTTCCAATTCTTGAGTATTTTCTTGGCTATTGCTGGTATAGACCATAGAAGAGGCTCTTGGGACTTTGGAATTTTTTCAGGGATTGGACAGTTAAATAAAACCTATAATTCGGAAATAGTACAGCTATCCAACCACAACGACTGAATAAAGTTATTCATTACTTTCCAATACAGTGAGAAAACTTTGCATCCATATACCATACACAACCAATTTGCTATTGTATCAGAAACACATCACCAGTATTTGATTCTGATTGTTTTATACATTATTGTAATTGTATTAAGTGTAACCAAAGATCTATGTAAGGATTTACAGGTGAAAAGTTTTCAGTGTAATGAGGATGTAGTTTTATCTGTTGACTTTAATACTAGTTTCTTATCTTCATCAGTAAAATCTCCATTGTTAATTTTTGTGGAATAATTTCAATAAGTATTATCCAAGTATAAGGGATCTAACCTTAGGATTCTATAAATTTGTGATAAGTAAGAGTTATTACTCATTGCTTTATTGTTAATATTTATTAGGAATTCCAATATTTTTGGGAATGAATTCATATGTAAATTAAATATCTTATTTATCTTTGTGTTAATAAAATCTCTACATATTTGCAGTATTAACCAATTTTTTGAAACTTGATTATATCTAGACACCATGTATTTAATAGTATGGAGTTCAGATCCATTTGGAAAATGATGCCAATAAATTAAGTTATTTTGTTCTTTTACTTCTGTCTTTTTAGTCAAATTGTGTGTTTCTAAACATTCATTTGTATAGGCTATTGGTACTATAAAAAATTAAGTCTTTAATAGAATAATTAGAATAACTAAACTTCCTTAAGGAAGAAAAAAATATGATTTATATAGGGAATTTGATTTGAAGTATTATTCCCATCTAAACAATAATCTTTTAATAGCCAGTCAAAAGTATTAGGAACAATTTGCTTATGACATGTCGGAATATGTTTATTGATTTTAAATAATATTACCTGATGTATTCATTTCCATTGTGATTCATATGTTGTATTTATCCACAACTCAATAACTTTTATAATAGTTGAAGTGATGCATAATTAAATCTCAGCCAATCCTATATCACCATGTTCTCAACCTTTTGTGTGTCAATTAATAGAAAATCGTGGTTTATTGGGATGCCAAAGAAATTTGAGTAGGATGTTATTTATCCTTTGTATTGCTATTTATTGATGGAGACAATAATGATTGCATGACAAACAATATTTAGAGAGAATTACCATATGAATTAACATTAGGCATTCTCCCATAGGAAATGCCTTATTTGGCATTTACCTCACATGCAACAGTAGAAAGGCCACAAAAGTACCTTATGAAGAGGATGCTAGGCCTTAAACAAATGTCCTACATGGACAGACTCAAAAAACTCCAGCTAATCTGTGTCTCATATTGTCTACTAAGAGGCAATCTCTGCTTGACTTACAAAGCCATGTGTGACCCAGCTCTGTTAGAAATGCTACATCTAAAGAAATCCAAATCCCTTCACATCACATGCTCCAGAGACCTCAACCTCATTACCACAATCAACAGAACATTATGAAGGGACAGGTTCATAACCCAGAGACTGCTCATGCTCTGGAATAGACTTCCCATAAATGTCAAGCAGAGCACCTCATGGGCCCTCTTCAAGAGAAAGTGGATGGGAAATAAAACGTTCACCCCGGGGATCACTGCAATGACTCTACTTGATAGAGGCATTGGGAACTAATGTCGGGCAGCACGATGCAAGGGCACTTGTATGGGCTAGGCTTTTAAAGGCTCCAGGGCCATTAGCCTAGTACACATCTATTAACCTATGAAAGAAAAATGTATTCCAACTTGTGACTAGACTTGTAATTTTATCAGTAATCTGTTGGAAATTTACTTGTATCAATTATTTGCTATTAGATATGATACTGATACCAAGATATTTAATTTGAGTGTTACGCCAGCTGAAGTCATTACATTTTCGTGTGAATTTTTAACTTCCTATTAATTGTGGTCTTGTTTTATCATGATTAAATTTGAAATTGCTTCAGATGTCCACATAGAACTAATTATATGTTCTTGTGATGTTTCTATATTTCCTAAAGTAATATTCTGCATTAATGGCCTTGTGTTTAAATTTCTTTTTCTTACCATGTCAGAGAATAAATGAATCTCCAAGTAGACACATTTCTGTTTCGCATTTAATGTGCATAATTGTCACTTACCGAACTCTGCTTGAATAGATGATGTTAATTGAACTATAATCGACTTGGTGTTATTGACTTGCAACCCTGAGTGCTTCAAGAATTGTTTAATTTGATGCAAAGCAAGTATGAGTGTGATTTTTATAGATCTCTTACCAAATAAACATAATCATCTTCAAACCGTGATATTATATAAATTAGTGTCCTGAAAGACAAACATAGGAAAATTCGTATCCAAATCTCTATCCTGTTTATTTACCACTAAGATGGATAAAAATGATGATAAGGGCCTTACTTGGTTCCTGTACGCAGTTCTATCAACTCTGTATGTATGTATGTATGTGTCTTTCGGGTTTTCCCGGTTAGGGGTCGCCACAGCAGAACTCCAGTCCGCTAATTATTGGCAGTTGATTTTTACATACCAAGTTGCCAGCCCTGATGCACAACCTTCAACGAAGGTACGCCCATTCATGCATGTCTCCACGCAGAAGATGCTCTAGCTGAGAATCGAACTGGACAGCGTCTTACTGTGAGGTGACAACGCTACCGCAGCACCACCGTCACGGATTTAGTGTCTACTCTAGCTACTGGATTGGAAAAGAGTAGTTGACATTTTCTGATACATGACTCGGAGAAGCCATATTAAAACTGTGCATTATAATTTTGCCAATTTTGTGCCAATGGTTGTATGTTCAACCATAGTTAACCAATCATGGAGCATCTTCTTTGTTTTAATTAAACCTCAATAACTTGAAGGTATAAAGTATTTCATTATATTTTCTAAATGATTCACTAACATTCAGCATACATTCTTGTATCAATGTTCAGCAGTGATCCATCCATCCATCCATTCATCCTCACCCCCTTTTCCCATTTTGCATGTTTTTTTCCTCAATATACCATGCGGTTTTATTATGCTAATCAGTATTCAGCACAAGATCTTACTCACCCTCTTCTTCCTATGCAACATGACTCCTCAAATTAATCATCACTCTTACCAGCATAAGTCATTCCTTTCCACTAACATGTACCACCTCTCATACCTTTCCCTTATATCCTTTAGCCTACCCTACATATTCTTTACCTTTAGCATTACTAGGCACTCCTACACATCCCAAATTATCTTCCCTTCATTTTGCCAAGCACTCTCTGCTTACTCATTATTGAACTCAAATAACAACCCCCTATCAAACACCAAATCAAGATTCCCAAATACTTGCACAAACTATTTGCTATCTTAGTAATCTTCCTCCTCTTTTAAAGTAAGATAAAGCACAGCCCTGGCCCACAGCCTCACTTTTGTTGCCTTCTCAATGCTCAAAGCATTGCAAACAACAGGGAACAAATTAATACTACAGTAACTCTTTAAAACTCACACCTCCTTGCAGTTACCAAAACACAGCAGACACCAGATAACCTCCCTCTCTCCACCACCATCTTCCAGGATAAGCCAGTTTCTTGAATACAGTTCAGGCAGTACTAATGTAGGTGGTAACCTTCTACTATGATACAAATCTCACTTAAAATGGAAAGTTATAAAGTAAACCTCACCAATATCAAAGTCTAAGCAAAATGGCTTCTAGAAGAAATCGCATTACCCAGTACTACACATATCAATTTAGCTATTACATACCTCCCTCACCCCTTCTCGCTGCAGAAATTTATAGATGTGATTCAGTCACCTTTATCACACACTAGCATCAAGAAAATTCTAATTATTATAGGTAACTTTAATATTAACACATTAAAGCCCATTATGGTTGAGGTCTTAGACTATCTTACTGAACAACAAGTGACATAACTAGTTAGGCAATCTACTAAACCCATCCTTTTTACCAAAAAAAAAAAAACACTCCCTCATTTATCTCATCATCTCCATAGCATAAAAACAATTTCCAGCATTTCTGTTCACTCACCCTCATTTTGCAATTATTGTCCCATCAGTTTCTTCATTTTATGTCCAGTTCCAAAGAAAAAGCAAAAACAAAATAAATCTCCTTCAAATCTAATTCCACTGTCAATATTACAAAACTATCTTCAACTCTTTCTTCAATTGACTGTGCTTATATTGTAGAGACACACATCCTAACAAACAGCTGAACTCCTTATACAAATTCTCTTCAGTCTATGAGATAGACACTTTCCCTTAATTTCCAGACATTCTAACCCCAACCCAAATAATGGCTCACCCATGTGATAAAATCTCCCCTCAAATTCCAGGATGAATCTTGGCACTTTGGGAAATCAAAACTCCCTTCAGAAAACAGAAAACAGTATATAAATCTAAGGAAAATATTTAAAAAGCCATTAGAAGACACAAACCTCATCCCATGATAAACCTCCAAAACTCTCTTAAATATAAACTTAGAAAATTCTAGAAAAATGTCAGTAACCTCACAGGAAGTAATCTGCTTCACACGTCTACAAGTACTTCCTTCAGCTGGTCTGTAGATGATTTCCATAAACACTTTAGCGACTTCTACAAATGTGCTGCAAACACTCCCACAAAAGCTCTCCAGTCATATCAATAATATATTCCTCTCTTATTTCTGACAGATGTCATCCAAACACATTATCCCTTTACTGGAACAAATAAAACTGAAAGGTCCTTTAGGTGTAGATAACGTACATCCATGGTTCATATGCCTTTGCCATGACTTAATTTTTGTACCTCGAAAACACATCTTTAATCTTTGTCTTACTACCAACAGCATGTCTATTAAATGGAAATCTGCCATAGTAAAAATAAATCCCCCCAAACAAAACCCACACTCTCAGCACAATTTCACCCCATTTCCATCTTCCCAACCCCATGCAAAATCTTTGAGAAAGGTAGTCTGCCTTTAACATACACATTATATTCCTAATAACACAGTTTCTCACAAAAGAAACATGGCTTCTAGTCAGGGAGGAGCACAGCCACAGCCATCTGTTCTCCGAATGATAAAATTCTTATATCAATAGACAAAGGCATGTATTGTGGTGCAAGTTCTATAGCCCTCACCACAGCCTTTGACAAAGTTAGTCACTCCTCTCTAATAATCCATATTGCAGATCAGGACATTAGCCTTAATGCCAACCTATTGTTGCAACATTCTCTGAATAACCACCATTTTCAGTGAGCTATATTTGACACCTGCATGTCTGTCTCCTCTCCACTATTCAGATGACTACCTCAGGCATCTATTCTTGCATCCTGTGTTCTCTATATGCGACAATAGACTTTCACTTGATCTTATTTACCTTCCTTTCCTCCTCTACACAGATGACATGGTCCTCTTCAACTCAAATCACTTCCTATCTACCATACACCAAGATATACCATCTAACTTCAATTACCTCAGTGAGTAGATTATTAATTACTAAAAACATCATACTTAATGCACCCAAACCTAAACCTATGTGTTTTTGTACTAAACAAAAACTCAACAGATCCATGAAACTTTAACAGTCTACGACCACAACCATCCCTTAGATACAAGTATATACTGGTCTCAGGTTAGACACTTCACTCATCTTTCACACGCATCTTGATAATACATGTAAAAAAATATTCCCCACTCTTTGGGCACAGAAAATACCCCAATCCTCTCACACTCCACCAGGTCTGCAATAGGGAAATAAATCCTACTCCCTCAACTTAAATACAGCCTCCCTCTTACACAGCAACCTCTTCTAAAAACTCCATCACAATTCAAGCACAAGAAAACAAAATATGTCTATTAATTACATATTCTGCAAGAAGCAAACAACACTGTAAAACACTAAAACAGGCAAACTGGCTTCCAGTTAACAAAAGACCAAATCTGATCCTAGGATTTCAATTGTTCAAACTCCTGCATGAATATACTCTCCTTCCATCCATAAGATGTACCTCCACAAACAACTTAAGTAATTTGAACCATTCAGGCCCTAATTACAAACCAAGCTACATATCTTTAACCATATATTGTAGATTCTAAGGCCTAAACTGTGGGAATCGCTCTCCCTCCTCAAATTAAAAACCTATCATCTTATTCCAAATTCTGTTCCCTACTGAAATCACATTTAGTTATACAAGCAGTATGTACCTGTTACTCCTCAAGTGACATCAATTAAGTCTACTTTAGGTCCTCCAGTTTAACACTACCACTAAGATTTTTTCCTGCTTTTCACATCTCTGATTTATTCTAGTTTAATTTCTCAAAAGTTTGAAAAGTTTGTATATATTGAAAAAAATAATACACTGAAGTTATGATAAGTTCTAAGCACT
>NC_056728.1:832879332-833007107 GCF_019279795.1 Protopterus annectens | reverse complement strand
GATAAATCTGGTTGATTTTGTTTCATGGAATATTCCAAGCAGTTAGCTGCAGTGTCTTCAAGTTTGGATTCAGGGTCTTGTAGTTGTTCTGCGATAGAAGTAAGGGGCATAGAGGTAGAGGCCATGAGTGTGCCCGAGACATGCTTCTCAGTAGCGGGTACCAATGTTGTCTTGGCCAGTCCGGAGCTATCAGAATTACCCTTGGCTGTTCCTCTCTGATCTTCAGTAGGACTTTGTACATCAAAGGAAGAGGTGGAAATGCATATGCTGTCAGGTTTTTCCAGCTGAAAGAGAGAGAGTCCACCCCCCAGGCAAGTGGGTGGTATAGTCTTAAGCAGAATTTCTTCAATTGGTGGTTGTGTGGGGAGGCGAACAGGTCTATCTCTGGCATTCCCCATTTCTTTGTTATGGTTTTGAAGATATCTGGATGCAGCATCCATTCGTGAGCATCCGTGGTAGTTCTGCTTAAGGTGTCTGCTAGTGAGTTTTCTTTTCCTGGTACAAATCTGGCCTGCAGATGAATGTTGAGATTCAGGGCCAAATTCCACAAGTCCATTGCCATCCGGCATAGAGGGTATGAGTGAGTACCTCCCTGTTTGTTGATGTACCACATAACTGTGGTGTTGTCCGTCCTTATCAGCAGGTGCCCTTGTTGGAGGAATGGTCTGAATGCCTCGATTGCATGTTTCACTGCCAGCATCTCCTTTAGATTTATGTGTAGATTCAACTGGTCTGGGACCATAGGCCTTGTATACACTTGTCTTCCATGTGTGCCCCCCAGCCTAGGTCTGAGGCGTCCGTGGTGATTGTCTGGCTTGGATGTGGTTTGTGGAAAGGCAATCCTCTGTTTATCTGACAGGCCTGAGCCTACCACAGGAATTCTTTTTTCAGGCATGGAATAATTGGTATCTGGGCTTCTAGACTGTGCTTGTGTTGAGACCATACATTCCTTAGGTACCATTGTAACTTTCTCATATGCAGCCTGGCATGCGGAATCAATATTATGCAGGATGCCATGTAACCCAGGGCTTGCAGGATTTTCCTTGCAGTAAGCTGAGTTTGTGTTGTTAGTGCCATGAAATAGACTGGCAGTTGCTTTTGTTTTTCTTCTGTGAGAAAAGCCATCTGAGTTGTTGTATCCAGTTCTGAACCCAAAAATGTTATCCTTTGGGATGGTACTAGTCTTGACTTTTGAATGTTGACTGTGTATCCCAAGGCTTGCAACAGTTGTATGACATTGGCCAAATCCTTTATTAATTTTGTCTTGCTGTCCGCTTGTATTAGGCAGTCGTCCAGGTATGGGTAAATTTGAATTCCCTGAAACCTGCAATGAGCAATTACTGATGCCAGGCATTTCGTGAATACTCTGAGCGCAGTAGATAAACCAAAGGGCAATGCTGAGAATTGATAATGCTCTGATCCTGCAAGAAATCTGAGGTGTCTTCTGCAATCTGGTCGTATAGGGACGTGCAGGTATGCCTCCTTGAGATCTAGAGTCACCAGCCAAGACTCCTTGCCCAGCATGGGAAGAAGTTGCTGGAGGGTCAGCATTTTGAATTTTGGAACAATGAGGTATGTGTTCAGTGCGGACAAGTCGAGAATAGGCCTCCATTGATTTTCTTTTCTTGGTACAAGGAATAGTCTGGAGTAAAATCCTTGGCCTTGCTCCATAGGTGGTACCTTTTCTATTGCTCTCATCTTTAGTAAACTGATGATTTGTTTTAGAGCCTCTGTTTTTTGGTTTGGTGGAAGGTTTGGCATTCCTCTCCTTTTTGGTAGAGTGTGGAAGTGAAACCTGTAGCCCTTGTCTATTGTTTGTAAAGTCCATTTGTCTCCTGTAATGCAATGCCAGTTTTCTGAAAATAAAGCTAGCTTTCCGCCCAAGGGTGCTTCTAGTTGTTCCCTGGTAGGCGGAATCAGAGCCAAGTCATTGTGTCTGTCCTGTGGAAGTGGTTGTAGTGGTAGCTGTGGCAGCACTTCTCTGGTTGGCAGGTTGCTATTGACGACCCCTGTAGGCACCTCTTGATTGACTTCTGCCTCTTGGACGTCTATTTCTGCCTCTCTGTGCTCTGGAGGCGTCTGGAAAGGACCAATTCTTCGAGGGCCAATTTCTGCTAAACCTCGGAGGTTGGACCTGTAAAAAATCCTTGACTGTTTGGACAGATTTTGCTTTTTCTTCCACTTTCTTTAGAACCTCCTGTGCAGGGGAGCCAAACAAACTTTGCTTCTCCAGAGGAGCATCTAGGAGTTTTGACTTTAACATGGTCTGGTAAGGATTGCTCTTTTAACCAGGCATGCCTTCGAATCACTGCTCCAGTCATAGCTGATCTAAAAGAAGCCTCCAGTGCATCATAGCCACATTTTAAAAAATGATTACTGACCTGCTGAGAGTTATGTACCAATTCCTGAAGGGACTTACGGTCTATAGGTTCAGGAGAGGACAGTTTTTTATTTAGCTGGTCTAACAAAAATTCCTGGTACTGTATCATGTGAAATTGACAGTTTAAGGCCCTGGCAGAAAGAGTAGCAGATGTATAAACTTTTTTACCCCATCTCTCCAATGCTCTAGATTCCCTTTCAGAGGGAAGAGGGTTTTTGGCAGAGGCAGCTGCAACACCTTTAGGGCCCTGAGAAATGGTTTCTGGGTCTGCAACATGAGCCTTATACAAGTGGTAGTGAGAGTCCGGGACCCTGTAATATCTGTCAGGCTTTGCAGGGGCCGGAGGAAGAGAATCAGGGGCAGTACTGGCATCATTATATGCATCATCAACAACAGATAGTACAGGAGGTATGGCTAAAGGCCTATACTGTGGTAAATGTAAAACAGTCCTTAGCCTTTTCCTTGAATCTGAAAAATCCTGGCCCTGCCATTGGAAGTGTTCCCTCATTGAGTGTAGGGTTTCCCCAAAAGAAAATTCTTCAGGAGGAGAAGCAGAAGGAATGGAGTCTTCTGCATCAGAATCCTCATAAGGTGAATATGGGCCTTACTGATGGTCAGATAAGTCTGAGCCATCCGAGGAATAGTCTGAAGAGAGAGGTTCAGGGGGTTCAGTCCTAGGCCTCTTATCTGGAAGGGGTTGAGAGGCCCTGTCTGGGTGAGGTTGGGATCCCCTGATCAAAGAAATAAGGTCCTCAGCAAGGCTGAGTATCTGGGAACTAGAAGTAGGCCTGTGAGAGGGAGCTTTAGTAGGTAAGGCCTTGGAAATTTTGGCTGCTTTAGCCCTGGAAAAGGCCTTGATAGACATAGAAGCAGGGGGTCTAGCAGCTCCACGTGCAGGAGTAGAGATGTCTAAAGGAATAGTGTCTGACAAATCCTGGGTGACTGCTTCTGTAGCAGTAATTTCTGAAGCCGATTCAGCCATGGCCTGTGTGGCCTCGGTTATCGGAGGCATGCTTTCGGCCGAAGGAAGAACAGAGGACTCGGTTTCAGCCGAAACCGAGACACTCGCGGTAGGCCTAAACGTGGTTTCAGCCGAAACCGTGGGCCGCGAGTGTCAGTCCTTTTCCTTGCGTTTTTTAGGAAATTGTGTAGTCGGAGTCTCCGACAGCATTTTATATGCAAAATCGGGACCAAAAAACTCTTCTGCAAACTCCGACCGACGTCTAAGTGTCCGTCGGTTGAAGGAAGCACAGGCTAAACAAGCTGATACGTCGTGGTCTGGGCCTAAGCAAGGAAGGCAGTAAGAGTGGAAATCCTTATGAGGTATTTGTTTCCCAAAAGTTAAACAATTATTTACTTTTTCTGACATCGGCTGAGGCAAGAAAGAGTCCCCAACGGGGTACTTAGCTTTTTTAGAAGTCTTCGGTAGTAGAAATCTCTGGATCTGACCGACCAGCACTTGCGAACAGCTTCTGTTTCGGGCACCGCACGGCAAGAAAGACTGGGGAAAATGGCGTCAGCTGATGCCTTTATACCCCAGCAGCAATGACGTCGGATGAAGTGCGACATCAGCCGAGGCCAGACCCAGACTTTGGAATCCAGCCGACCGAAGGGCTGCCTGAGGCAGGACAACCCATATGTTAGGACTGCAGATGCATCCTTGAAGGACATCAGGAAGCCCTCAACAAGTCTTCTTCGAAAGAGGGTTTCAGTAATCCTTTCAGAATCAGTTTGTTCTTCCTCTCTTGAACGCGTGGGCTAAAGGCATGACAGAACACACAGGAATCTTGGAGGTGAATAGCCCTCAAGCAATACACGCACACAGAGTGCCCATCAGTAACAGACATTTTATATCCACAATTGCCGCATTTTTTGAAGCCCGAAGGCTTGTATTCTTTTGTATCCTTAGACATATTGGTATGACACTGCACACAATATCAGAAGACAAACCTGACAACAGAAAACTCAGGAACTATGCCTCTAAATTAACGGTCGTTAGAAAAGCAAACACCACAGGGAAGAAAGGACCTCTAACTAAAACAACCCAGACAAGCAAAACAACGGAGGACTAGGTCCTCTAAGTTAAACGGCCCTAGACCAAAGGGACGGGGTAACTACTGAAACAAGCACCCACAGGGAAACTGGAACACGCACAACTAGGAGGGAGGACTAGGTCCTCTAACTGAAATGGGCCTAGCCCATAAGGAAGGAAGGAACGCTAACTGGATACCAAAACAAAAAGCCACGAAACAGGCTACACAAACAGCTTTATCAAAAAACACAGACTAGCTATGAAAATACCTTTTGTAGCAACAAACTACTGAAAAGTAGAAGGAAAAGTTATACTTCGCCACGGCCAAGAGCGAGACCACGTCTGAGCGAAACAAGATCTGGGGAAAGGGAGAAGTGCAGCATGGGATACCTCAGCCACGAGCCAATTGAAGACTTCAAGCTACAGTATGGCCGAGTCGTAGCCGAGATTTGGCTCCGAACCCACGGGTAAGAATGTAGGCGAGATTGGACTACATAACATCTTATATTCCACTTTGTTTAAATAAGGAAAACAGACTGTCAGTTCAATAATTTGATTCATATTAGATTGAGAACAAACCTTGGGGACGAAGGATAGATTAGTGCGGAGGGAAACACTCTATGATATATCAAGTAAGGAGGTTTGACTGAGAGTGCTTGCAGCTCTGACACTCTTCTGGCGGAGGTAATGGCTGCCAGAAAAATGGTCTTCCATGAAAGGAACTTTAAATCACAAGTATGTGAAGGTTCAAAAGGTGGCAGGGTAAGTTTTAAAAGAACAAAATTTAGATCCCAGGGAGATACAGGTTCTTGAAAGGGAGGTCTTAGTAAGGTAGTGCCTTTCAAAGATGATCTACACAATCTGTGAGCCATCAGATTAGGTTTATGTCCCAAATAAAGATTGGAGATAGCTGCTAATTGAACTTTGATTGTAGCTGCAGCTGATCCCAGATGAAAAAGTTTGGTTAGAAACTCTAACACTATGGGAATGGAGGCTGTGTATAGATCTATATTTCTAACTTGTGCCCAGAGAGAAAATCTTTTCCATTTGCTAGCGTACAATTTTCTTGTAGAAGGTTTATGAGAAGACGCGAGGACATGTGTAACCACAGGGGAAAAATCACGAAGCCTGACTAGGGATGGAAGTGGAGCAGTCACGCTGTCACATTGAGGGTGTGCAGGCAGGAATGGGACGTGCCTGACGTGTGTCAGAAGGTCTGGTACTGGGTCCAGAGTCCATGTATCATCCAGAAGGTGAGGCCCGAGAAAAGGGAACCAAATCTGACAAGGCCAGTAAGGAGTGATGAGAATCATTCTGCTTCCCAAGGTCTTTGCTTACTGAATCACTTTCGATATTAGAGGAAAGAGAGGAAAAGCATAAATAAGTCCCGAGGGCTAATTGTGGACAAGTGTGTCTCAGTGTAGGTTATCACACTGGTTCTCCTCGGGATATGCGTTGCAACTAAAAAGCTTGGGAAGATATCGCCCACTGCCAAACACGAAGAGCCTCTCGACATAGGGAGTAGGATCTGGTTCCCCCTTGTTTGTTTATATACCATACCACTGACATATTATATTATCTGAATTGTTATTGTCCCTAGAGGAAGAAAGCCATGAAGTGCTTGCAACGCTAGTAGCACCACTCTCATCTCTAGAGCACTGATATGCAAGTGAGCCTCATGTTCTTGCCATGTGCTTTGGACTGTCCTTCCTTAATGCCCCCCCCCCCCCCACGCTATCTGGCAGGCATCCGTGGTCACGGTAGCAACAGGTTGGCGAGGAATGAATGGTCTACCTATCGTTAGTTGATTGGACTGGATCCACCAATGAAAGTCCTTTTTGCAAGATTCTGTTACTAAAATGGGATGAGATAGAGGCAGTTGCTGAAGAGACCACTGGGAAAAAAGTAGCCACTGTAGAATTTTCATATGTAGTTTGGCTAGCGGAATTAGAAGCCATGGTTCCTAGAAGTGTGAGCTCTGTCATCACTTTGACCTTGTGTTGGGGAAGCAGGCTGTATATTTGTTGCCTTAGATTTTGTACTCTATCTGAAGGAAGGCAAGCCATCATTGCAACTGTGTATTTCTGCGCCTACAAAAGTCACATACTGAGAGGGCAACAAGACAGACTTTTCGCAATTTATAGTAATTTCTAGTTGAGTACAGACTTGGATGGTTGAATCTCTGGCTTGTAGAAGTAGATGCCTGGTGGTGGCAGTCAGGAGCCAGTCGTCCAATTACGGAAACACTTGGAATCCAAGACGTCTCAAGCGAGCTGTTACTACCACTATGCATATGGTGAACACCCTGGGGGCTGCGGTGACACCAAAGGGAAGAGCACGAAATTGGTAATGACTGGCTGACAGCCAGAAGCGTAAAGGACTCCTTGATGCTCTGTCCATTTTTATGAGGTATTAAGCATCTTGGAGATCTATGGAGCACATCCAATTGTCTTTTCCTAACAGAGAAAGTATAGACTGCAGTGTTACCATTCGGAACTTGGACTTCTTCACTGATTCGTTTAACTTGCTGAGATCCAAGATTAGCCACCAGTCCCCTGTTCGTTTTGGCACTAAAGAATCTGGAGTAAGTTCCGAATCCTATCTGGTCTGCGGGGATGGACTGGATGAGACTCTCTTTTGGAGCAACTTTTGGACTTCCATAGCTGCTTGATCCCTGTGACTGGGTGGAACATCTGGGATTCTCTTGGTTAGATGAGGTGGAAAAGAGAAGGGTATGGAATATCCTCTGGAAATTATCCTTTGTACCCACTTGTCTTGTATGATGACATGCTAGGCTTCTGGGTACAAAGATAAGCGACCCCTGACTGGCTCCAGAGAAGCACAGCTGGGCCTCCCTTTAGGAGCGCTGCCTGGGACATCCCCGAAAAGAATTGCAGTCACCCTGGTTTTGCGGATCTCCCCTGCCTCTAGGGCAATGTCTACCACTATTTCCTCCTCCTCGGCCTCTGGAGAAGGAATCACCTTGAGCATCTGGGAAAATCTCTGAGATTTCCTGAACCACATTTTTCCTCCTTTCTGACCTTAAGGGTATGGCCTAGAATGGACAGGAAAATGTTCTCCCACAGCAGAGAGAGTCTTCCCTTCCTGCTCGCATCTGGTGAGTTTGTCTTACCTTTTGTCCAAACAGAGAGGAACCGTCAAAGGGGGCATTGGTAAATGTAGATATGAAGGCCTTCGGAAAGTAATACAAGCGCATCCAGCAGTGTCTCCTAAGGGAAACTCCTGAACCCACTACCCGGCTCGGTCCATCTCCTGCGCACAATATTAGCCTAATGAAGGAGATAACAATAGAGTTTTAAGTTGGACAACTGAGCAGTAACCTTCTCAGGGACTCCTTCAAAGTACCTTGGTGAGCATCTCCCAGCTCTTTTAGATCTCTTTGAAACCTAGTGAAATGGGTGAGGTAATTCAGCAATCTGAG
The DNA here is from genome assembly GCF_019279795.1 of Protopterus annectens. Lineage (NCBI taxonomy): Eukaryota > Metazoa > Chordata > Ceratodontiformes > Protopteridae > Protopterus > Protopterus annectens. Next base: position 832,999,253 of record NC_056728.1, on the reverse strand, counting down.
TGTAAAAGCCACTGAAGAAAAAATATGCTTCCCTTGTATCTGTCTATCGTTCGAGACTCTGTCTGGTGGGTGGACAGATGAGGATGTCTCTTGTAGTTCCTTCTTTGTGGCTGCTGCCATCACCATGGCATCTACAGGCACACCTTTGGTCAGAAACTCTTTTTCTCCTTAGGAGCTGAAAGGAATTTGTTTGGCCTTCTAGGGACTGGGTCCACTGTGTGAGGAATTTAACACAACGTTCGACTCACCAAGTCTAACAGCTCATCAAAAGGTGGAGACACCCAAGAAGCTGAAGGTTGAGACCCGAAAGCCTTAGGGTACACGGACTCCTCATTAGAAGGGGTGACGGTGGGCCAGACGGCTCTCTGTTTCAGGATCTCTAGGATATCTATGAAGGAGATATCAGAGGACGACCTAAAGGACCCTTCTGACTCCTCAAGGTCAGTGACAGAGATTATGGACTCATTAGGGGAGTCTACATGCTTCTTCTTGCAAGTATTCTTCCAAGAAGGCTCCTCAGAAGGGTAATCTGGGGAGGCCTCAGAAGATTGGGGGGGCCACCCAAGGGGGGCTCCTGAGGCTGCAGGCCTCTGCTGTCATGAGAGAGAAGGTGCTGAGACAGAGGTCGGAGCTAGAGGGGAAAGAACATTGGTACCCTTCTGTAGAGCTGAAGATCCAGACAGCATGCTCCTCATCATCGCGAAGGCAGATCTCTCTGGCTCCGAGGACACCACTGGTTCCGAAGCAGCGGAAGTAGCCCCCGGCTCTGGAGCGATCAGCTCAGACAGATGAAGGATCCGAGTGCAGCCAAACCGATGCACCGAGAGGTAGGCTAGGAACCGAAGAAGTTCAGGTCCGAGCGTCCCCATCGGGGCTGACTGGTAAGCTTCAGCTCCTAGACACCAAGGACGGCACCGAAGGTATTGGAGTGAAACTCTGCTCAGAGAAAGCCACTTGAGGTGTTGGAACCAACAGTTCCACAACAAATGGCACCGATACATCTGGCTCCAAAAGACCGGAATGGCTCGGAGGAACAGATGCAGGTAATATGGCCTTATATGGCTCCAGAACTGATTGGGTCAGAGCCGAAAACAAATTTGCTAGCGCCAACTTCAAAACTCTACTCACCACCCTCTCGACATCCTCATCAGAGACTCCTGGAGGATCTGGAAGACAAGGTAGGGGATTGTGATCTCTGCAAAATTGAAGATGCAAGTGTCGGGGATACCAGTAGTAAGTTTTTGACCGGCTCCGTGGGATCCAGCTATAGGCTCAGAAAAACTTGTGGCCGAAATAGGAGGGTCTATATCAATAACCTCAACAAGCTCCAAAGGCAGAAAAGACAGAGGTAGAAGGTTTGTCAACGTTGGCAAGTTTCTCTGGATGTCCTGATTGATCAGTCGGTGTCTGAGACTGTCTTTTCACCAACTTAACCTTTTCTTTTTTTGAAGAGGGAGACCTGGAGTGAGAAGAGGAAGAACTAACTAAATCCTCCTCAAAGGAAGATTTAAGGAGACCTTTCAAAATCAGTTTGTTCTTCCTTTCCTGGAGAACCCGGGAACTAAAAGAATGGCAAAAAGTACATGTCTCCTGTAGATGTATGGCTCCCAAACAATAAACAAATACTATGCCCGTTAGTCAGGGACATTTTTTGTGAACATTTTAGGCATCTTTAAAAACCCAAAGGTTTATGGTCTTTAGTTTCCTTAGACATAACTACCACAACAACGACAACAGACTATAACTGTAGACAACAAGAAAAATGAAAATAAGAAAACAGGGCAAGGTCCTCTAACTTAAACGGGCCTAGCCCTGCTCAAGAAACAACACACAAGGGAGAAAGGCAATAGAGGACTTGGACCTCTAACTTAAACAGGCCTAGCCCTCAACAGAGAGGTAGGCGAGATAGAGAATAAACAAGCAACAGTAAGGCAAAAGTAGGTTCTCTAACTAAAAACAGACCTGTGCCTGAGAAAGATCAACAATAACTAGCACAACAGAAACAAAGGGATACCACTAAAAGAAGGCCTGTGGAAGCGACGTCCAACAATTAGCAAAAAAACATCAGAAAAAAAATCACACACTAAAGTACAGTTTTGTACCTACCATAAATGTAGATGTTGAGTGTACTCACTGCTGCAGTCATTACACTTGGGTTATCCTGCCGTCAGGCGGTCCCGCAGTCGGCCAGAGTTCCAAGGTTTTGGTCCTGCGTCGGTTGCTGTCTCTTCTTCCCTGACGTCAGTGCGCCAGGGGTATATAAGATGCAGCCGATGCCATTTTCTTCAGTTTTTCTTGCCCCAGATGTCAGGTGCCCTCAAACAGGTAGGCAATACATATTGCTAATGATACATACATAAAATATGAAACACTACCTTTAGCTACAAGCAAATACACCACATAGGTTGTATAGGATATAGAGGTATAGATAAGTCCCAGCTAAGAAAGAGGGATTGGAGGGAGGGTAACCTGGACTGCAGCAGTGAATACACTCGAACATCTACATTTATGGTAGGTACAAAACTGTACTATGTTCATCGTGTTTCACTGCTGCAGTCATTACACTTGGGTTGAATCCCAAAGCTGAGGTTGGGCGGCTGGGTCTATATAGGGTTAGGAGCGGCTATGAGGCCCTGCAGAACTGCAGTGGCAAAGCCAGCTCTGGATTTGGAGTATAGAGGTAAGTGGTAATGCTTGGTAAAGGTGTGCACTGAACTCCAAGTTGCAGCTTCCAAAATATCCTTGGTTGGTACTCCTCTAAGAAAGGCTGCTGAAGTGGCTGTCGTCCTGATAGAATGAGGCCTAATGTTACTAGGCACAGTTTTTCCATGTTGTGTGTAGAAACGGATACAGTGTCCTATCCAGTTTGAAATGGTCTGTTTTGAAATAGCCTTTCCCTGTGATCCTACAGCATATGATACAAACAGCTGCTCAGTTTTCCTGAAAGCTTTTGTTTTGTCCAAGTAGAAACGTAACTGCCTGTGTATGTCCAATGAATGCAGAAGTCTTTCCCCTTTATTCTGGGGATTTGGATAAAAAGTGGGCAAGTGAATGGTTTGGTTAAGAGCCACACTGGATACCACTTTTGGCATAAAGGTAGGGTTTGTTCTTAAGGAAACCCTATCTTGATGAAAAATGATGAAAGGTTCCACTGCCATTAGTGCCTGTAACTCAGACTCTTGTTGCTGAAGTTATTGCCAGCAGCAGAGCAGTTTTCCATGACAAAAAATTTAATTCTGCTGAAATGGCTGGCTCAAAAGGTGGTAGAGTAAGCTTTTCCAAAACAAAGCTGAGGTCCCAAGTTGGTGTTGGTGCTCTCTGGGGTGGTCTTATGTTTTTAGCCCCTCTGAGGTATTGTCTTAGTAATGGATGTGAAAAAATAGGAGGATCCGTGTTGTAATGAGTTGAAATAGCAGAGGTGTGGATCTTAATAGATCCAAAGGAAAGGCCTTTGTCCAGCATCTCAGTTAAGTATTGGAATATCTGGGACAAGAGGGTTAAAGCCTTGAGCCTGGTTCCAGGCGCAGAATATTTTCCATTTTTCTGAATAAGATTTCCTGGCGCTGGGCCTCCTGGCCTCCAAAATGACATCCATAACAGCTTTAGAGAGGAGTGTTGACTGTTTGGTTAAGTAATCTGCCATGCAGCCAGATTTAAGGTTTTGAGCTGGCTGTGCAGGATCTGATTGTTTTGCTGAATCAGAAGATGAGGTATTTGAGGTAAAATCCATGTTGGGCTTTGAGCCAGGTTCCTTAAAATTGGATACCAGTGCTGTCGTGGCCAGTCCGGAGCAATGAGGATCATTTGTGGCCTCTCTAGTCTGGCTTTTAGGAGTACCTCTGCTAGGAGAGGCAGTGGTGGGAAGGCATAAACTTTTAGAGTTTTCCAACTGAATGATAGGGCGTCCATTTTCCACGCTTGTGTGTGGTAAGTCCTTGTGCAGAATTTCTGTAGTTGGCAGTTCAGAGGGGAGGCAAAAAGATCTATGTCTGGGCTCCCCCATTTCTGAGTTATCACTTTGAATACTTGTGGATTTAGTTTCCACTCGTGAGGATCCATGATGTTTCTGCTTACGTCGTCTGCCAGTGTATTTTTCTTTCCTGGCAGGAATTGTGCTTACAGTTGAACTTGATAGGTCAGTGCTGTATTCCACAAAGTCATTGCTTGTCTGCATAGGGGGTAGGAATGTGTGCCCCCTTGCTTGTTTATGTACCACATAACTGTGGTGTTGTCCGTCTTTAGTAGCAATTGTCCTGGATGTAGAAGGTCCTTGAAAGCTGTCAGGGCATTTTGTACGGCTAGCATCTCTTTTTGATTGATGTGGAGATGCATTTGGTCTGTGGTCCACTTGCCCTGGATACATTGTCCTGCCATGTGTGCTCCCCAGGCGTAATCCGATGCATCTGTTGTTATTGTCTGCCTGGCTGTGGGTAAAGTGAAAGGCTGTCCCTTGTTGTGGTCACATGCCTGTGCCCACCACTGAAACTCCCGTTGAAGGCAGGGGATGAGTGGTATTATTGCTTCCAAACTGTGGCAGTGCTGAGTCCATACACTTTTCAGATACCATTGTAACTTCCTCATATGCAGTCTGGCATATGGAATTAGTAGTATGCAAGATGCCATGAACACCAAGGCATGCAGAATTTTTCTTGCAGGGAGTTGGGTTTTTATTGCCATCAATTGAAATTATTGAGTCAGTTGTCCTTGTTTGTCTGGCGTGAGATAAGCCATCTGGGCCATTGTATTTAAGCTGGCACCCAGGAATATTATCTCTTGTGAGGGCACTAGTTTTGACTTATTTTCGTTTACTGTGTATACTGGGCAACTTAGCAAGCTTTTTACAAATGCCAGATGCTTTAGAAGAATGTCCTTGCTTTTTGCTTGAATAAGGCAGTCGTCCAAGTATGGGTATATTTGAATTCCCCTTTGTCTGCAAAATGCAATTACTGGTGCCAGGCATTTTGTGAAGACCCTGAGCGCAGTAGATAAGCAAAAGGGCAGTGCAGAGAATTGGTAATGCATTGAACCTGCTAAGAATCTGAGGTATCTGCTGCAATTTTGTCTGATAGGGACATGCAGGTATGCCTCCTTGAGGTCCAACGTTACTAGCCAAGCCTTCTTGCCCAGCATGGGAAGAAGCTGCTGCAGTGTCAACATTTTGAATTTGGGAACATCCAGGTAAGTATTTAGAGAAGAAAGATCCAGAATGGGCCTCCAGGCTTTGTCCTTTCTGGGGACCAGAAAGAGTCTCGAGTAAAATCCTTGTCCTTGCTCTTGTGTTGGTACCTTTTGAATAGCTCTCATGTCCATGAGTGCTGTAATTTGTTTTTTGAGCCTCTGCCTACTGATTTGGTGGCAGGTTTGGCATTCCTTTTAGCCTTGGCAATGTGTGAAAGTGGAACCTGTAACCTTGAGATACAATATTTAGAACCCATTTGTCTTTGGTGATGATATGCCAATTGTGAGAAAAAAGTGCTGGTTTACCCCCCAAGGGAGCTGCCAAGAGAGAAGTGCTTAGCAGCTGAAGGGGGAAGTCATTGGGACCGTTTCCTAAAAGGTTGTGGCCTGTCTTCCCCTCCTTTCTGGGTTGATGCACCCCATTGTCGAGGCCTGTAAGAACCTTGTGGCTGACCTCTGCCTCTTGGACATCTGCATCTGCCCCTTTGAGGTCTGTCTGTAACTGGAAAGGACCAATTTCTTTGTTGGCCAATTTCTGCTAAATCGAGGAGGCTGAACCTGTAAAAAATCCTTCACCGTTTGCATAAATTTTGCCTTATCCTCCATTTTCTTTAATACCTCTTCTGTCTTAGCTCCAAATAAAACATCCTGCTGCAAAGGTGCATCCAATAATTTTGCTTTAACATGATCAGGTAAACTTTGTTCTTTTAACCAAGCATGCCTTCGAATAACAGACCCTGTAACTGCTGCTCTACAAGAGGCCTCTAATGAATCAAAACCACATTGCAAAGTATGTTTCCCCACTTGTTCTGCTGCAGGCAATAAATCCAGGATGATCTGAATTTGTAAGCATTTTTTGTTGTAATTGAGACAGTAAGTATTGCTGATATTTAAGCATGTGAAATTGAGAATTTAAGGCCCTCATTGCTAAAGTTGCAGATGTGTATACTTTTCCCCCCCATCTGTCTAATGCTCTAGAATCCCTGTCAGAGGGAACTGGATTTTTGGCTATAGAGGCCTTTACCCCTTTGGGACCCTGGGAAATAGCTTCAGGGTCAGCAACAGGACTTTTGTAAAGAAATTTGTGAGAGTCAGGGACTCTGTAGTATCTGTCTGGTTTGACTGGAGCAGGAGGCAAAGAATCAGGATTTAAACTGGATTCAGAGTACACATCATCCACAATGTGTAACACTGGTGGAATAGCAAGGGGTCTGTGTTGAGGCAGAAAAAGGAACTCTCTGAGCCTTTTCTTGGATTCTGAGTAATCCTGGCCCTCCCAGTGGAAATGCTCCCTCATGGTATGTAGAGTTTCCCCAAAAGAGCAGTCCTCTGGAGAAGAGGCTGAAGGAATTCAATCTTCAGCATCAGAGTCCTCATAGGGGGTAAAGAGTATCCCTGATCTGATGATGAATCTGAAGAAATGGACACCTGGTCAGATGAGTCATAGTCTGCAACCTGTCTAGGCCTTTTATCAGGAGGGTTATGGGAAACTCTGATCAGAGTAATTAAGTCTTCAGCCATTTTGAGCATCTGTTTCTTAGGCATGGCCTGTCCTGGTGAATGTTGGACTTGCTTCTTTACTTTTAAAGGTGTTTTAGTCTTGGCAGAAGATTTGATGGTTAGTTGAGTAGGTCTGAATACACCCTCTGAAGCTGAGGGTTGTTCAGCTGCTCTGGATCCCTCTGAAGGGATAGTCTCGGTAGGCCCTAAACTTTGAGAATCCGAAGGCCCAGCCATCTCCACGTGGGAGTCGGAAACAGCCTGTGGTTCAAAAGAAGCGGTAGTCAGGGGCTGCGAAAGCGCCTCGCTGAAAACCGGAGAACAGGTGACTGGCCTAGAAGAGGCCTCGTCTGTTTTGGGCCTCGGATACCTGTCCTTATCTTTGCCCTTTTTTTGAATCCCGGTCGGTTGCTCCGACAGCATGGTATAATTGAATTTTCTGCCGAAATAATGTTGGGCAAAATCAAACCAACGTTTAATAGTGCGCTTGTTAAACCTAGCACAAAACCAACAACCAGTGACGTCGTGGTCTGGGCCTAGGCATGGGATACAGTAAGAGTGAAAATCCTTATGAGGTATTTGCTTCCCACAAGAAATACAATTAACTTTTACTGACATCGGTCTGAGGCAAGAAAAAGTTTCCCCAACGGGGTACTTAGCTTTCGGTTCTGAAATTCGAATGAAAATCTCAGGAGTCGGCTGACCGACACTTGTGAACTGCTTTTGCTTCGGGCATTGCACGGCAAGAAAGAATGAAGAAAAAGGCGTCAGCTACATCTTATATACCCCTGGCGCACTGACGTCAGGGAAGAAGCGACAGCAACCGACGCCGGACCAAGACTTTGGAACTCTGGCCGACTGCGGGACCGCCTGACGGCAGGATAACCTAAGTGTAATGACTGCAGCAGTGAAACACGAACATCTACTCACAAATTAACAGTAAGCTATTAAGAATAATCTAACTTTACAGTGAAAAAAAACACTATAAATATTGGAAGAAAAAAATATTTCAACTTACCCACGGCCAAGAAATAGAACACTTCTGAACTCGTAGAGCAGCAAACGAGATCTGGGGATTGTTGGTAGTGCATTATGGGATACCTACCTTGCCATGAGCCAACTTAAAGACTTTCGAGCTTTGTAATCGGCCGAGTCGGAGCCGAGGATCGGCTCCGAACCAATATGTAACAATGAAGGTGAGATAGGACTACAGAACATCATCTATTCTGGTTTCGTAGCAACTTGCAACACATATCAGCTTCTTTTCATGCCTTCTGAGAAACAAGGTCGATTATTCTGTCAATGGCTGATACCACCTAGAAGGTAAAAAAGATGGCCTCGAATGACAAAAGAACACCAACCCCTCAGGAGAAGGAGCTTCAGGGTACCAACAACCTGTACATAACTCCACAATTACACCAAAATAAGATGTTTTCTAGACAGAATCCCAGAAAATTCACTCGCTCTTCAGTGCAGACTCCAGTGAAGAGTCTGAATATCTCTTTTACAATTCAGCTTCCTAAGCACCTTCCCCTTGTGGACGAACAGGGATTGTTCACAATCTGACACAGACCTCACCTGGCAAGAACACCCAGGGCTGAAGGAGGCTGATATTCAACCTGATCAACAGGTTGGAAGTACAGAAGCAGGATTAGTAGGTGGTCAGGACAGAACCAAATCTGGTAGTCATGTTTTCTCAGGACCTAGACGGAAATCCTCTCAAATGTCTCAGTGTTTAAAAATTATAGCTGAAGAACCAACCACCGGATGCACAGAAAGAAATGGTGGGTGCCCTTGAATGTATCATCTGTCTCTGAAGCTAACCAAACCATCAATATGACCAGAGTCAAACCACTATGGATAACTGATGGCTTCAAGAACTTAGAGGAGTTGACCCTCAGTCTCAGCTGTGACCCTTCCACTACAACACTCACCCAGATTTGACAAAGGCCACAGTTGACAGGGTGGTAAGAGTCAAAGTCGAAAGGATCTCGTTTGTGACATGGGCAGTCTTGGGCGGACTCTGGTCCATGCGATTAGGATCTAAAGTTCAGAATGGAACCAGACAAAACAATGGTGTGGTGTAATGAGCCATACCTTAAGCAAATAAAGGGGTCAGCAGCGGGATGACCTCCAACTGAATCTCTCTCCAAAGGAACTTCCACATCACCCTGCAGACATCACCTTCTGAGACACTCAAAGGAGAAGAACTAGCTATCAGTGCTAGCTTTTCTTGAAGGAATGGGGAAGAAAGCCTCAGACACACTGGATCTGGTAAGATCTGTGGAGGAGGAAGAGACAGACACCGGATCCAACTACCCTCTGTTTGTAAACTCCTCAGTGTAATTTGGGCCGGAGAGGAAGCTTCTGATATTTCAATTACCTTTTCCTGGTCTTTTCTCACTTGTTCTTTTTCATTTGCTGTGCTACTTCCTTGGCCTTATGTCTCTCGTTCTCTTTCTCCTAGTGAGCTTTGGTTTTCTCAGTGCTCTTAGACAAAGACACTTGTGGGGGTCTGGCTGGAAGAAGGCCCTTTGCCACAAGTTAATCTAGTCATCCTTGCAAAGCACTACTACTACCTTACCTGACATACTGTTGGAATAAAGCTGCAACAGCAAACAGCACAGCAACAGAAGTACAACTAACTAAGCAATAACTGACACAACAACCAGGCTAACAATAACAAGCTTAAGTAAGGTAAACCCTACAAGGAAAAATCAGTTCCACTACAAAAGACAGAGTGGATTGAATAGAAAAAATAATTAAAAAAAGAAAAGGCACTAAACTGAGAGACCACCACCAAAAGGGAATTTGATGTGAACAGGCCAAATGTTTGGACAAAAAAATAGCACTTATCACTGGAAAATCAAGAGTATATGAATAGCACCTCCTGAAGGATCAAGCAACCGAAATTTGAGGTAATCAGGACTGAGGGAATTATGCGTAGAGGGTTTACTCAATAGTCCTGTATCCAAGCCACAGAAAAAACTCAGTCATATCCAATAACCCCAAACATTGGATTGGGCAAAACAAGACGTCAGATCAACATATGTAGTAGATGGTTCTGCAAACTCCAGTCATAAATCAAAATAGAAACAGCACAGTTTCCCCAAAGAAAAATCACTTAATTCTGGAAATAGATAGAGTGAAACAGAATCCTTGAAATGGACTCGCCAACAACACTCTTTCAAAATCATTTAGAGGCTCAGTCTCAAACGTCTCCAGAAAAAGAACTTTTCCTTATACTTCCAAAATATCCATATAGGAAGGATTAAAAAGAGTCATGCTAAGCCCTGAGCTAAGCCCAAAAATACCTCCTGTTCAAAGCAAATAAGATGGGATAATACATAAGATTTTTTTTTACAAGAATTTCTAAAGAAACAGTACTGCAAAAAAATTCAGTGGTAATAAGCAAAACATTTTGGCTAAACAGTGTAATTCTCTACCCCTTCTCCCTGAACAAACTTGAGTCTCTCTCTCTCTCGCCCACCAACAGCACTCCAAAGCCACAAAGGATATGACAACCCCCTGGTCCATCATGGCTGTGGGGACTACAGAATCAGGACCAAAGGGAAAAGATAGTTGCTCCAAGAAATGAGATTTCGCCAAAAATAAGTTGTCCACCAGCAGCTGATTCATTTAGCACCCTGCTGTGGTGGTAAAGGTTGATTAAGAATTTTTCTTCTTTTTGGGGCTGGAAGGAAGATCCAAGGAACTGGTAGTTAATTCCACAGTAAAACTTAAGAAGGAGCCACATTCACCATGAGTCCTAGCAGCAATAATAGGTAAATAGATGCATTGTAAAAAAAAAACTTTCTCCCTGTAAAAAGATGGCAGAAAGCACTTAAACTTAGCCCACCCACAAAGAGTAAAACAACAAATCTTTCCACAAAAAAATAGTTTTTAATGCATTTTAAAAACTGTTATAAAAAAACAAAAGAAAATGAAGTTCATTAAAACTTATTTAGTGACGGTCATTAGAAACACTATCACGACAGACATTTGAAACTATTTTTCCTAGCTTTACAGATAATTTACAGCAAAATTACATTTTTCTGTCATAAAAAAACAAAGTAGAAGGCTATTTCTCAAAAGGGAACTTCAACTGCCAAGCAATGACAAAACAGCAGACTGCTGACCCAGCGCATGAGCAAGTGCTTTCTTAAAGCAGGGAAGCTCTCACGGGCTTGGCACCATATCCTCTTTTCATCATTTCAGCATGAACGGACATTTTCACAGCAAAGATTATGTCCTGCAGCTTCTCAAGCTGGCCTGCTACTATGTCCCTGGCAGTCCATAACCTGCACATTTTAAGGCACTACAGCACTGATCTATGCTAACACCACCACACATTCTTTTACTTACCAGAATGCTACATTTACCTATTCTCTCTACCTGAACACTGCAAAAATTACACTGGCTGCCATGGCACTGAATTACCCTGCAGCAAAACTCTCAACCTGGATGTCCTCCCCATTTCATAACCCCTAGCTCTAAAGGGAGATCTCTAGATTGAGTAAGATGGTAACCACCACACAACTCCAGAGAAAATACGCATCAAGGTTTGGCCCAGTTTAAGAAGGGAAACCAGAATGTGGTATCCATTCAGATCCCCCAGGACATTACAATTTAGAGACAGGGTAGTCGAGTCATTCCAGTGTCAAGACAGATCCGGTGGACACACGGATTACATATTTCTGTGGTCTTCTTCAGACACTAGCATATCTAGATGGAATGCCCAGCTAATTCTGGGTGGCTTAAGCCACCCAGCCTTTAAGAATGGTAACACCAAATGAAGCCCGACTCCTAGATGGTGTACTCATACAAAGTATGAGCTGCAATACACAACAGAAAAAAAAATGCTTAAGAATTCAACCAAAAGGAATTCAGTGACCCTACAAAAAATTGTCCACTCTTAAGGAGAAACATGTAAAAAGGGGGAGGGAAATGGTAGGGAAACCTCAGCCTTGAGAGAAGAAAGAATTGAAATTTAATCTAACTAAATTATAACCACTTTAAATATAACTTAAAGGAGTACAAACAAGAATGCTATAACATTAAAGAAAAATAACTGATAAGGTGGTTTAAAGAGACCAGTTACCTCAGCCTTGGTGGGACACAAAGGATTATATAACCATACTGCAACAGCTTTAGATATAACAAAACTGAAAGAACAAAGCAAAACAAAATACAAATAAACAAAAGCGGGTATAAAATTACATTAGTAAAACTTACTGAAGGGGGTGAAAAGTATCTGAAGAAAAACACTCCAGACTGAAGCCTTAAGATATATTCCAGAGTTCTCAGATGCACAAGCAGCAAAGGAAATTAGGAGTCTACCTAGATCATCATGGAAAGATGGGGAAGGACCTGGCAATGTGTAAAAATCCTAAAATAAAATGTCTTAAGAACTCCACAACCAGTATTACCTACACCCAATCAGTTGAATAAGCAAATTCACTTTTTTTCTCACTAAAAAAAAAAACTTTTGAACCAATGTGCTGATTTTTAGGTCAGTCCCATCATGCTCAACAATACATTGCATTAGGGTATCCTTGGACTCAAGCTGTCTTAATTCAAACATGATGGCATCTCTAAGTAAAATAAAATGCAAACCACATATCCCAAAACTAGACATTCCATGGTTTAGTGTTTCTTCATAGCCTAAAAAGGATATACCTTTATACATAGGCTTACACACTCCACCATGGGCACAACCCACCTTCATAAAATACAAAAGAATTGCACACAGCAGTGGCTACTGGACATTATACAATGACCCTCCATTAAACATACACGCTGACTGGTCAGCGTGCACGTTATAAATCAGAGTTATAGTAATGGAAAAAGGTCCGGTCGCCCGGACTTGTTCCATTAGTATAACTTTTTTTTTTTAAAGCAACGGAGAACGCAAGATCTCCATTGCTTTTTATAACCTGTCTCGCTATGTTAAATGGGTTTAACATAGCGAGACACTTTAAAAAGCAACGGAGATCTTGCTTTCTCCGTTGCTTTTTTTCAAAACCGTCTCATTATGTTAAATGGGTTTAACCTACCGACACAGGTTGTAAAAAGCAACGGAGATCTTGCTTTCTCCATTGCTTTTGCCCACAGCTCTGATGTACTGTGTAGGCATGCGCAGTACATCAGAACTGCCGCAGAATACCAGACAGCTGCAGAAGGGCAGCAAGGAGGCATTATACAATGCCATTATTTAAGATGTATTTAAGAATATTAATTATTTTTTTTCTTAAATAATGTCATTGTATAATAGCAATAACCCACTTCTGGGTGTGGGTAATGTTGGATTTACCCACGGTTGGCTTTGTTTGGCCACTCAGGCTTCACCCTCGTGACCAAACCACACCAACCATGGGTAAATCCAGCATTACCCACACCCAGGCGTGGGTTATTGCTAGAATGGACTGCAGTAGCAACTCCCATGCTAAATTCAGGCATACGCCTTTGCGTCCCATTTTTAGGTCCACAACTAATGTGTGACTGACTAGCAAACCTCCATGACCCCTTCCAATATCTCTGCAACAACAAAGGGGGAGAATAATTTTTCTGCACCCTGTACTGATTCTACATTAATCCTACAGAACCAGACACTCAACCACTGGTCTAAGTCTCTTTTCGACAGCTCTGGCACATGCTATCCCCTGCATGACCACAATCGAAAAACAGAAACCACACCACCACTTTACCAGTCCAGAGGTATTCCCTTCAATTTCTCATGTGACACTAAAAGGTTAACGAGTAATGCCATGCCAACAATTTATAGTGCCTTCAGCATTTTTGCTGCATCTCATCCAATACTTCAGCCCAAGAAAAAAGAAAAAATGATTTAATTCTATATGCGCCTCCAGCTCTGCCTCTTCTGAGGAACAGTCATCCAAAAGATTCAGAATTTCCAACAGCAGAAATCAACTGTCAAACAGATAGCATCTTAAAAACAGACTTGCATGTACCAACTTGAATGAAGATCACCATGTCTCTGAATATTCTTTTCTCTGAGTTATGCCCATATTTGTTTGTATACACAAGTACAGAGGGGGCAAGCTCCCCCTTGTAAAAAAAAGTTTAAAGGAAAAAAGCGAGTTTAAATATCTGCTCTTCTCCTGCATGTTCATTTATTTATTTTTTTCATGGTGGGTTGACACTTGGTCTAGCAAATGACTGTCGCCATTATCAGTAGAGGGCCATTTTCCACTGCATTACTTTACTTCATACAGAACTCAACAAAATCTCTTTAGGAATTTACATTTTTCCCACCATCTTTCATATTTTCTTCTCCCTACTAACTTCTGGCACAGAATATTAAATGCACTCCTTACTTCCTTGTCTAAATTAGTCAAAACACATTCTACATCCAGACAAGACATGGTCTACAGCCTTGTACCCTCTCCCACAATCATAATATGATCTGAACTCTAAATTATTAACCCAGAAGGTTACAAATCTACAATCACTGTTCCACTTCCAAAGTTAGACAACTTCTAACCTTCAATTCATAAAGTCAAATTGATAACAGTTACGTACTTACCATAACATAGTACACATGCTATTCTATTTCATTATTCATCATGACTGGGTCTTGAACCCAATGTCTGATCCAATCTGGCACTTGACAGTAGATTCAAGGCTTGACCTCCTCCCAACTGCCATAATCCCCTTCTACCTTCTAACCCACAGATTGAGTTTGCTGACCAAGTAAATTAAAATACTAGGGCACCTGACTATCCAACCAGACAAACGATACTAGCATTAGAACACCAAGAGCGGTAGCTCAAGGGCCGAAACTCTATCCTCACCAGAACCACCAGAAAGTATAACAAAGGTACCAAGTCATTGTAAGTACATAACTACTAATCTGATGTTATCCATTTCATTATTCATCACTTCGGGGTGAGAATCCCCAGCTGCTAAGAAAATCGGGCAGCCAAAAGGAAGGATGTGCCTGAGCACTGTGGAACCAAGATGCTCTGCTTCTGGACACCATATCCAGTTCACAATGAGCAGCAAAAGTGTGAGGAGTGGACCAAGTGGCCACAGCACAAATCTCTAAAGACATCCTGGCAGCAAAGGCCGAAAGTAGCCATGGACCTAAAGGAATGTGCCTTAGGTGGACGAACACGGCTCCCTCTTTCTCAGAGTAAACCAGGGAAATAAAACTAGAGATCCATTTAGAAATCTTTAAACTAGAAACCACTTTGTCACTCTTGTTCAAGCAAAAAGCCACAAACAACTGGTCAGATTTAAAGGATTTAGTCTGATGTATAAAAAATCTCAGCTGTTTATGTACATCCAAGGTATGGAGAAGATATTCACCCTTCAAGTGATTAGGAAAGAAAACAGGGAACTGGATATCATGGTGAGATTTCTTTCAGTAACTACTTTGGTATAAAAGAGGGGTTAGTCTGTAAAGTCACCCTGTCCATATGAAAAATACATGGCTGTTTGGAAGATAAGGTCTGCATTTAAAACCCTCTTGGCCAAAGTAATGGCTATCAGAAAGGTAGAACACTCTATGGGGCTGTGGTGAGTCCAAATGGTAGGGCTCTGAACTGAAAATGATCGGCTCTGATCCAGAAGTGTGGGTGCCTCCTCGAGCACCTGTCTGTCTTGATATGATAGCAGGCATCCTACAGGTCTATAAAGCACATGCATTCGTCCTTCTGCAGTAGGTCCAGGATGAATTAAACAGAGACCATCCGGAACTCAGACTTCTTGACTGATAAATTTATTTAGTTTGCTGAGGTCCAACACCAGATGTAGGTCCCTGTCTATTCTGTCACCAAAAAGAAGCGAGGCTAAGTTCTGGATCCTCTTTGTCCTGTCGGGACCTTCTGGATGGCTCAAGAGATAATTCTAAAGATGTGCATCTCTGGCAGGCCACTTATACCTGGAATGGTAAGATGAGTTACCTCGAAGAATCAAACAATTCTTTGGTGATACATTTTTCTAAAAGCAAGTCATTCAGGGTATTCTGCACATTTCTGTACATAACCTTTGTGACAGTTTTAGTGAGTTTATTTTTTCTTTTACTTCGTTTATTAAAGTTGGAACATTTTAATTGTGGTGGTGTACTCAATATATCTTTGCCTTGTTTGTACTTTGTTCTGAGACACCTTTAATCGTGGGGACTTGTCCTTTTCCAATTTTAAATAGAGGGGAACCCCTGGGGTTCTTGATGTTTGAAGATTATCTCAGGAGAGCTAACCCTGGACAAGATGAATGGACTCAGGGCACCTGATAGTGATGGGCTGGGATGAAGACGCTTCTCCAGACTTGGAAAAGGTCCGCTCTATCACCTGAAAAGCCAAAGAACACAAGGAAACCCCATCCGCCACAGACAAAACCACAAAAGGAGGAGCGGAACCCGCCCCGCACCCCTCAGAGAGTGCCGGCCCAGAAGTGTCAAAGGCCAATGCCCCCAAAAGAAGGGACCAATATGAAAAACCTTGACTACAGCTCCTCCCTAGGGAGCAGACCTCTCGGAGAGACCTGCAGTGGTCCTTGGACACAGGAACCAAGCTAGTCAGGGACCCTGAAGGAACTGGGAAAACGGACATTGCCTGATCCCTTCCTGCCTCTCTAGGGAATACTGGGAGCTGGTATTCCAAAACCACAATTACTGAAAGAGAGGCTGATTTATGAGCTGGGGATCTCCCCGAGCCCAAACGGACTGGAGACGCCAAAAGACCCATCTCTAGCTGGGCCCTAAGGAAATTCCTAATCATCCTGTCCTTGTCTGAAGGTAAGATACTCCTGGAGAATCTGGAATAATCTGAAGGAGTGGATTTAAAACGGGAAGCCAGCTGGGACCAAACACCACTCCATGGCATTCCCGATCTGGGGAAAGACTCACGTCTAGGGTCCGAAGACTTCGGATCCCTAAAGGATTCAACTGGGGAGCTCTGAATAACTCTGAATCTGATGAACACATCAGCTCCAAACCTGTAGATTAGCCTACCTCAGATCTGCGGGAGCTAAAGGAGGCGAGGAAATGGCGGTAGGATCTGAGGGTCTCTGATCTGAGGTGGCCCTGGCACCGAAACATGGATCCCAAGTGTTTGGATCCAAATCTGCTGAGGACTGCTTGCAATCAGAGAGCCTTGCCCATTTTTGGGAAGCCAGAGAAGCCTCCGGAGAGGCAGAGGAGGCCTTCCTCTGAGTCTTTGTGGTCGCTAGAGAGGGAGCCCGAAACAAGGCGACACCCTTGCTCCATGCCCTTGAGCTGCAGTTTCTTCCGGCAATCCACCAACACTCGAGGATTGAATGCAGCACTAACTGAACATTCAGCCTCAAGGTGGTCGGATCTCAGATAATAGACACTTCCTGTGGGTGTCAGAACTAGGCACCATCTCTTAAATCCAGTAGGCTTGTCTCTCTCCAACATAGTCCTACAAGAAAGCACACACACAGAGAAAAAAAATCTAAACTACAAAGCCTCTAAACTACCTACACAGCTCCTTAACAAGTAGCAAGGACCAACCACACACCAACAAAAAAATATCTACAACAAAACTTCAAAAGCCCCCAAAAAAACTAGACTAAGAAGGAGGGAATTGCAGAAACAACGGGGGAAATAAATGAAAAAGGCAGCAAGCACCAAAAGGGAAGGAAGGGCAAGAAAATACAGACACTCAATACTCTAAAAGGGAGAGGAGGAACTGAAAGCTAACTAAACTACCTAAAAAATAATATACACCACTTAATGAAATGTCCCTAACCAACACTGCGAGTCAAGGCTCATATCTGTACCTAAACACGGCAAACGATCTGAGAGTTAGAAGGTACAAAGGGATTATGGTAGTTGGGAGGAGCTCGAGCTTTAAATCTACTCTGTTAAGTGCTGGATTGGATCAGACATCAGATCCAAGACTCAGACGTGATGAATAATGAAATGGATAACATCAGATCAAAAACTTAATTGCTTTATGTTCTCTTTTACTTAATAGGAAAAGTGAAAGTTGTAGAATAGTTGTACTTGAAAGTCCAGTTGTTTAAGTATGACATTCCAAATTTCTCAGAGTTTAATATACCCTATGAGATATGAATTGCCCCAGGAGAACCACAGCAATGCAGGAGGAACAGAAAAAAAGAAGTTATGTACTCACCATAACGTTCCATCTGAGTAGGTAACTTCATTTGTCTGCAACCTGTGAGTATCGGATCCGTCCTCGAATCAGAGCCGGCAGCTTTACCTAGCTAAAAGATCTGAGCTCCTAGCTCCTCCCCCTACCCATAATCCCCTGCTACACATCCCCCATCCTCAGATCGAGTTTGCCTATAAAGACTCCACAAGACCCTCGAAAGAGGCCAGCACCCTACTGCCTAACAGCATGAGCAATCCTATCCCATGGTTAAGGAGCACAAAATTGGTTAGGGGGAATGGTGGGGGGGGGGGTCTGTTGCAGACAAATGAAGTTACCTACTCAGATGGAACATTATGGTGAGTACATAACTTCTTTATCTGCAGTAGTTAACTTCGTTTGGTCTGCAACCTGTGGGACAGAGTCCCCAGCTACCTAGAAACCTTGGGCGGCCCTCAAGGAAGAATATTCCGGAGCACCGCAGAGCCAAAGGAAGCCCTACTCCTGGATATCATATCCAATTTATAATGGGAAATGAATATATGAGAGGAGGACCAAGTAGCGGATGAACATATGTCGTCTATAGGGACTCTAGACCAGAACGCTGCAGAGGTAGCTATGGATCGAGTTGAATGAGCATGGATTCCCAAAGGTACCTGTTTGTTTGAAGCTAAATAGGCCTGAATAATGCATTGTGAAATCCAGTTGGCTAATGTAACTTTGGTAATAGGTTTACCTAAAGAAGACTTGGCAAAGGACACAAACAACTGATCAGATTTGCGGTTGGTTGCTGTCCTCTGCAAATAAAAACGCAGTTGTCTATGTACATCCAATTTGTGTAATGTGTATTCCCCCTTGTTCTGGAAATTGGGGAAAAACACTGGCAGATTAATAGACTGATTGTTCTAGAAATTGGGGAAAAACACCGGCAGATTAATAGACTGATTAATATTGGACTCAGAGGCTACTTTAGGGAGGAAGGAAGGATTAGTCCTGAGAGAAACTCTGTCCTTATGAAATATTAGGTAAGGGGGTTTCATACAGAGGGCTTGATGCTCAGACACTCTCCTGGCTGAAGTTATTGCAATCAGGAAGGCTGTTTTCCAAGATAAAAATTTCAACTGAGCAGAAGCAGCCGGTTCAAAAGGAGGGCCCGTCAAAGCCTGTAGGACCAATGTTAAGTCCCATGGAGGAACCGCAGATTTAACTGGCGGTTTTAACAGAAAGCGCCTTTTAAAAAGGTTTTGCAAATCCTGGTGGAAGCCAGTGATCCTACATCATCCCCAACGTGAAAATGAGAAATGGCTGCCAACTGTACTTTAACCGTAGATGCACTGGCTCCCTGATGATATGGGACAGAAAATCAAGAATCGACGGAATAGGGACAGTCCAGATGGAAAAACTTTTCCATTTACTACTGTAGATTTTTCTGGTAGAAGATTTGTGTGCTGCTACCAGAATAGCTTTCACTGATGACGAGATACCGGGAGTCCTTGCTATCAGCGGAACTGGATCAACCAAGCCATGAGCTTGAGGTCGCCCAGGTCTGGGGGTTGTAATCCCGCAGGATGAGAAATTAGATCTGGAATGGGATCTAAGATCCAAGGAGGAACTACACTGTGAGACCGCAGGTAAGGAAACCAGACTTGGCGAGGCCAGAATGGGGCTATGAGGATTATCTTGCTCCCCAACCGATGGGCTTCCTGCAGGAATTTCGTCATGAGCGGAAGCAGGGGATAAGCATAAAGGAGACCGGGGGGCCAAGCATGAACCAGAGCATCTCTGGGGCTCTCCCCTATTGGGGGAATTAGAGCGAAAAATTTGCTGCACTTTGTGTTTGATGGGGAAGCAAAAAGATCGCAGCAAGGTAGACCCCATTTGAGGAAAATTTGTTCCGTTACTAACGGGTTTAGAGACCACTCGTACGGTGTGAGGATCAAGTGACTTATCTTGTCCGCTAGGATGTTGGTCCGGCCCGGAATGTGCATTGCTACTAGAAAGCGGTTGGTAGAGATCGCCCATTCCCAAACTCTCATAGCCTCTCGGCAAAGGGGATAAGATCTGGTTCCTCCCTGTTTGTTGATGTACCAGACTACAGCCATGTTGTCTGTCTGAATTGCAATAGTTCCTGGAGGAAGAAGGTCTTGTAGGGCTTGCAATGCCAGAAGCACCACCCTAATCTCCAGAACACTGATATGCAGAACGGTCTCTGAGGGAGTTCACGTGCCTTGGATGGTTCTGCCCATAGCATGCCCCCCCACCCCACCCGAGGCGAGAAGCGTCCGTGGTCAACGTGGCTTGGGGCTGAGGCATGACAAACGGTCTCCTCTCTCGCAGCTCCTGAGAGTGAAGCCACCAGAGAAGGGAGTCCTTGCAAACCTTGCTCAAGGGAATCGGGGTGTTCAAGGGGTGCAGTAAAAGTGACCATTGGACCTGAAGAGTCCACTGAAGAATGCTCAAGGGGCGACAGACAGATGGCCGCCGCCATGGAGCCCAAAGCTCGCAGGACTAATTCCGCAGGTGGGGCTGGGGACTGGAGAATTGCCAAAACATGAAGAGACAAACTGCGCAACCTGTCCGTTGTTAGAAATGCTTTGGAGTGGCATGTATCCATCCTGGCCCCTACAAATTCCAGAACCTGCACAGGATGAAGGAATGACTTTTGAAGGTTTACAGTAATACCCAGACACAGAGTAAGAGCCAGGGTATAATCCCTGGCAGAGCAGAGCTGATGCCTGGTGGAGGCGGTGAGGAGCCAGTCGTCCAGGTACGGAAAGACCCGAATGCCCTGAAGTCTCAGGTGGGCTGCGACCACTGCCATGACCTTGGTGAACACCCTGGGGGCTGAGGTGAGGCCAAATGGAAGAGCCCTGAACTGACAGTGATTGGCTCCCAGCCGAAAGCGGAGGAACCTCCTGGATCGTCTGTCCATTAGAATGTGGTAGTATGCATCCTTGAGGTCTATGGAGCACATCCAGTCTTTCTCACGTAGGAAGGACAGAATAGATTGCAGAGTGACCATTCGGAATTTCTCTTTGGGAATGAACAGGTTTAGAGATGAGAGGTCTAGGATAGGCCTCAGGTCCCCCGTCTTTTTTGGCACTAAAAAGAACCTGGAGTATCTAAAAAGAACCTGGAGTAATTTCCCAATCTGGACTGCCCTGGGGGGACGTGCTGGATGTCTTTTTCTAACAGCTTCGAAATTTCTGAAGCTGCCGCATCCCTTTGATCGGGTGGGACATTGGAGAGGCGTTTCATAGGAGGGGGAAGACTCAGAAAGGGAATGGAATAACCTCTGAATATAATGCGGAGCACCCACCAATCCGTAGTAATGGACTCCCAAGTTTGGAGGTGCTCCGACAGACGCCCCCCGACTGCCTCCAGAGAGGGACAGTCGGGTAAGCCCTCTGGGCTGTTGCGCAGGCCTCTCCGAGAAAGGTTCTCGAGACCCGAGATTCCTCTGCCCCCCGCTGCCTCTGGGATGGCATCCACCTTGTCCTCCTCTGCCTCTGAAAGACGAGGGGTCCGAAGCGGGACGGGACTGCTGTGATTTCCGGAACCACATCTTCTTTTGTCCCCTCTGGTTCCTCGAGAAGGACCGTTGGGGATTAGAGAAGCGGATCCCGACGGCAGACAGCATCTTCCAGTCTTTCTCGCTTTGGACCAGCGTGTAGCGGACGGTCTTGCCAAAGAGCGTAGAACCGTCAAAGGGCGCGTTCGCAAAGGACGCCTTGAAGGGTTCCGCAAAATCGCAAAGGCAGAGCCAGGCATGGCGCAGCAGAGTGAGGCCTGCTCCACTGGCTCTAGCCGCTCCCTCCGTGGCATGGGAGAGTAGCTGCATAGATGTGTTAGTAATAGATTTCAGAGTAGCCATGCGAGTCGAGAAGGTGCGTTTGTCCTCGGCCTCCAGGGACTCTGGGGGGCTCCAGCGTATTCCTTAATCAAGTCTCGCTGGAGTCTGATGACGTGTGCCATATAGTTCAGCGCCCTTACAGAAAAGGTAGCTGAAGCAAACATCCGCTTTCCAATGCGGTCCAACGTCCGAGATTCCTTATCTGGAGGGTGGACCAAGGAACTCTCTGGCACTAGTTCCTTCTTGCTGGCAGCCGCCACCACCATGGCATCCACTGGAGAACCTTTAGACCATGCCAGCCTATCAGAAGGGGGACTAAGTATCTTGTCTGGCCTTCTGGGAATTGGCTCCACGGTGTCCGGCTCCTTCCAAGCCCTGGTGGTAATTAAATCCACCAGGGGGTCAGCTGGGGGGGACACCCAAGAAGTAGACGGGCCTGCATCAAACACCTCCTGGAACACAGACTCATCCGAGGAAGGTTTTTGGGCAGACCACCCCCTTCTGATTCGCAACATCTCCATGATGTCTCCGAAGGAGACATCCTCAGGAGGTGACCTTGGGGAACCTTCCCCTTCCTCCAAGTCTGTGTCCTTTGTGAGGAACTCAAGGGAGTCCAGGTGTCTCCTTTTGCACTTCCATTTGTGAGGAACCTCCTCGGTGGGGCTTTCCGAGGAGGGCTCACCCACGGGGTCTTGTTCCTCTAAGGGAACCAACTGGAGCGCCGATGCAGGCTGTCCCTGTGGCCGGATGACGGAGGACAGGCCCAAATGCACAGGGGTGACGGATGGATCCACAGCCCGGACCGGGGATCTGGAAGTCCTCGACAGCACCCTCTCCACTACATCAAATGCAGAGGGCGAACCGCTCTCCTCTGGCTCCGAGAGCAGCCCCCTCGGCTCCGATGCAGAGATCGGCATCGGAGCCGAAGCGGTCGGACCCAAAAGGAAAGTGTGCTCTGACCAAAACAGCGCCGAAGACACAGTTCCACCCACGGATCCGACGCTCGGCTCTCAGCCCAGAGAGCTAGGAACAGACTCGCTCGAGGGTATAGTCGGCATCGAAGTAATCAATACTGTCGGCACCGACGGTTCCCCGGGTCTGAAACAGTGCGGATCCGTAGACTCCGAAACGCTAAACTGGGTCAGAGAAGGAGCAATCGGGGTAAAGAAAGGGGCCAAGCACCCCCCCGGAGGGGGGGGGGAGGCTGGAGCACCCCATCTGCATTTGAGCCTGCAAAAAACGACGCATCATCCGGTCCAAATCAGCGTCGGTCAAGCGTCTGGTGGACCTGGAGGAGGTTGCAGAGGCAGGCCAGGAGGGCCGCCTTGAGGGAGACCGGTACTCCTCTTCCGGCTCCGGGGAAAAGCAAGGAGAACGGAGCCGAGAATGAGGAGAACCAGAGGCCCTCTTAGCGGGACTAGCTACCTTCGCTGGCGAGGCTGAGGGATGAGACTCAGCCCACCTTTTATGCTTATGCCGGTTCTTCTCTCTGTTTTCTTTAGAAGAGGAAGAGGAGTCCCCCTCACCCTGAGAAACAGAGGGAGTTTGAGTCCCCAACAAGGGAGGGGGATCGGAAAGCACGGAAGCCGCAGCCGCGACCGGTGCCTTAGAGGGAGAGGAGGAAGAAGAATCTGGGGGCAACAATCCAGCCAGAATTAGCTTGTTCCTCCTATCCCTGATAGCCCGGGGGTTGAAAGCCGCACAAACCTGACAGCTGGTAGATAAATGGGCCACCCCCAGGCAAATAACGCACTGAGTGTGGCCATCGGCAGGGGACAGCTTATGACCACACTCAGTGCATTTAGAAAAAATGGCTTTAGGCCCTTCAGCCATCACATTACACACTCACACACTAGGGGGAGGGAATATAACAAATCTGAAGTAAATTTAGCACAAAGAAAATACACTAGCTATACTAGTCGATAAAGGGGACTAAACCATACACACCAAAGAAAATTTAGAAAAACACTATTTTAAAAGATTTTATAAAACTGGAAATTTCTCACCCATGCCTAAGAGCTCGTCTCTAGAAGCTGCTATAAGCAGCGGCAAACTAGATCTGAGGATTGGGGATGTGTAGCAGGGGATTATGGGTAGGGGGTGGAGCTAGGAGCTCGGATCTTTTAGCTAGGTAAAGCTGCCGGCTCGGATCTGAGGACAGATCCGATAGCCGACCAACTGAAGTTAACTACTTCAGATCAATATGTGCATCCAAAAAGAAGGATAATTTCCCACTGTGGTACTTATCCACAGAAGGATCAGTAGTTGAAACATGGCAAACAACTTTACAGAACATGTACTTTCGGAATGGTGGCCAAGAAGTTCTGACGATTAGCTGCTCATACGTCAATTATGAACCTTATGTACTGCACACAGGATATACATCTTGGCATATAGCACCTGGAAGGACTTGAGATTGGCATGTTGGCTGGATATAGATCTCATGGATAAGATATCCCTTTAGTAAGGAATAGTGCAACAGTGATATGGAAGGATATCTGGTGTTACAGGTAAGTGGTACTTCAGCATCCATACTATGTTCAGAATTCTCACTGATACCTAGAATACAGTGGTTGATTACAAAACTATTCAACCTGGGAGGAGGAAGGATATGGAGCCAATAGCCCCTACAGAAAGGTCTTGGCAAAGCCAGTCCTGCATATAGAAAAAAGAATCCAGCATGCAATTTCTTTTACAGGTACATACAGATGACCATTCACTTTTCTTTAGAATGGTTTGACAGTTCACCCCTTTAATATGTCATAAATTAAGACAAGGCCCTCATGCAATGTATTGTGATACAACTTTGAAGTGATTTATCATAGTGGGTTTTCCAAATGGTGAAACAAATGAAGCAGTCTGTTCATTATGGGTAGTCCCAAGTACCAACATTAAAAATAAAGAGACTGGCTTTTTAAAGGACTTTGTTCCATCACAGCAGTACCTCACCTGCGTCTGCATGTCTAGAGTAGGAGTACTCCTTTCCCCATGGTTCTGACTATTAGGATAGAATACTGAGATTGATGGTCTGATTTACAAAAATTCTGAACCAACCATAAGTATGAATGATGGATTTGCACTTACTGATACCCTACTAATATCCCCATCGCAACAGCTGATTAGACTGGATTAACTCATCAAGGCAGCACCTCAGTTACTCGTCTTCCAGATGTCAGAGCAAGAGAAAAATAAGTTATATACTTACCATGAGTTGTTCATCTCGCCTTTATTCTTTACTGATGGGTTCGGAGCCGATCCCTTGGCGCCTAGTCAGCCAATTGCAAATCTCAATGACTACAAATAGCTCGAGGCCAACTCCCTATCCCATGATGCACCTGGAGTTACCTCAGATCTTGTTTGCTGCATATAATACCATATGTCATTCTTTCACTCCCAAGAAGGTGTATAGAAGGATTGCGCAACCAAGACAGATTCAGCATCTCAGTCATCTAACAGCCCAGGAGGTGGTTGGAGGAAGGGTTGTAAGAATGAAGGCAAGATGAACAGCTCACATGGAATG
Source organism: Protopterus annectens (assembly GCF_019279795.1). NCBI lineage: Eukaryota > Metazoa > Chordata > Ceratodontiformes > Protopteridae > Protopterus > Protopterus annectens. Next base: position 832,974,103 of record NC_056728.1, on the reverse strand, counting down.
TTATGGTAAGTACATAACTTCTTTATGTGAAGTTGTTCTATCTCGCCGTTCATTCTTTACTGATGGGTAGCGTCCCAAGCACCATCAATCTCGGGTGGCTCACTGGAGTATATTTTTCAGGACCGTGGATCCAAAGAAGGCCCTGTCAACTTTGTAATGAGTAATAAAGGTATGAGGTTTTGACCAAGTGGCTGCTGAACAAATGTTATCAATGGGAAGTCTGGCAGAAAAAGCAGATGTAGAAACTGCTCTGTTTGCATGAGCTTTAATCTTATGCTGCAAAGGTATATTGGCAGCTGAAAAAGCAAAGGTGACAATCAGAAAAACATTTACAGTTGGTTTTAGCCACTGGTCTACTCTTGCTGGAATCTTGAGAATGAAAAAAAGCTGGTCTGATTTTCTGAAATCTTTTGTTCTATCCAAATAAAATCTGAGCTGTGAACATCAAGTTTGCACAGCATGTACTCTAAATTGTTTGAATGGTTGGGGAAGAAAACTGGCAAATCAATAATTTGGTTGAGTTTGGTTTCAGTGCAAACTTTGGGCAAGAATGAGGGGTTTGTTCTATATGAGACTGTCAGCATGGAATATCAAATAAGGCTCAATGAATAAAGCTTGAAGCTCTGACACTCTGCGGGCAGAAGTAATAGCTACTAAAAAGATGTTTTTACATGACAACAATTTGAGGTCACAAGAGGAAGCTGGTTCAAATGGCTGAAAATTATGCGGGAGAGCATAAAATTTAGATTCCATGGAGAATAAGGTGAATTCACAGGTGGTCTAATATGAAAAGTCCCTTTGAGAAAGGCTTTGGATAACTTGTGAGACATGATATTCAATCCTTCAAATCTGAGATGAAAATGAGAGATGGCGGACAGTTGAACACGAACTGTTGCTGCTGCAGCTCCCTTGTTAAAAATCATAGTCAAGAACTCTAAAATGGAGGCCATATGGGGCTTGGTAAGGATCATTATTGTTTTTAGAGGCCCATATAGAATTTTTTTTTCCATTTGCTAAGATATAGCTTCCTAGTAAAGATTTATGAGACGATAAGAGGATTTGTTTCGTCTCTTTGGAGAGATTATGGAACCTGGCTATGATGGGAATTGCAGCAGCCAAGCTGTTAGCTTCAGAGACTGCAGAGACGGATGAAGTTCCCCCAACGAGTGCGTCAGAAGGTCTGGAACTGTGTTCAGAATACAAAGGTCCACCAAAAGATGAAGTCGAAGGATGGGGAACAAAACCTGACGAGGTCAATAAGGGCTTATGAGAATGATGGCACTTCCCAGGGCTTTTTGCTTTCTGTAGAACCTTGGTTATCAATGGTATTGGTGGAAATGCATAGAGGAGACCCGGAGGCCAATCGTGTACGAGTGCGTCCCTTGGGGCTTCTCCTAGAGGGGGAATCAGGGCAAAGTAGCATCTGCATTTGTGTTCATATGACTGGCAAAGAGGTTGCAGCAAGGCTGGCCCCACCTGCGGAATATCCTGTCCGCTATTTCTTTCTTGAGGGACCACTCCTGGGGCAACAAGATTGCTCAGCTCAGCATGTCTGCTATCACGTTGGATTTCCCCGGGATGTGGATTGCCAACAGAAAGCACTGGGTGGAAACATCCCATTGCCATACTCTGAAAGCCTCGCGACAATGGGGGTAAGACCTGGTTCCTCCTTGTTTTTTCAAATACTAGACCACAGACATGTTGCCCGTCTGAATCGCAACTGTACCCGGAGGAAGAGAGTCCTGAATGTACTGCTCACCACCAGGACATTCATATACAGATGTGTCTCTTGATCGGTCCATGTGCCTTGCGCCGTCTTTCCCTGAAAATGCCCCCCCCCCCACCCTATCAGGGAAGCGTCTGTGGTCACTGTGGCCGCTGGAGGGGGTAGCACAAATGGGCTTCCTATCGTGATGAAGTGAGATCAACCACCACAGAAGACCCTTTTTGCAGGAATTTGTGATCATTATAGAGTGAGACATGGAAAGCTCTTGGTAAGACCACTGAGTGAATAGCAGCCAATGAAGTATCTGCATGTGCATACGAGCTAGTGGTATGGCTAAAATTGCTGCTGCTATCGCTCCTAATAATTTCAGAACTTCTAATGCTGGTGCTCTGTCTTTTCATAACAGACTGCTGACGTGTTAAAGAAGAAGCAAGACTCTTTCTATTGGAAGCCTTAATGTGATGGTAGTGTCCAACGCTCGATAAAAACGATATGCTGCGATGGTGACAAGGCAGATTTTTTTCTGAGTTGACTGTAATGCCCAGTTGATTGCAGTGTGACAGAGTGGACTCCCTAGCCTGTATGAGTTGATGCCTGGTGGTGGCGGTAAGGAGCCAATCATCTAGGTACAGAAACACCTTGAATCCTAGATGCCTCAAGTGAGCCGTGACCACTGTCATGCATTTGGTGAACACTCCGGGGGCTGTAGTGAGACCAAACGGCAGTGCTCAAAACTGATAATGAGTGGCTACCAGCCGGAAGCGCAGATGATCCCTGGATGGCCTTGTCATTTTTATGTGGTAGTACGCATCCTTGAGATCAAACACATCCACTTGTCTTTCCCTAAGAAGGGAAGTATAGACTGAAGCGTGACCATCTGGAACTTCTCTTTCTTTACATATTTGTTCAGTCTGCTGAGGTCCATTATGGGTCTCCAGTCCCCCGTCTATTTTGGAACCAAAAAGAAACTTGAGTAAGTTCCGGATCCTGTCTGGTCTGCTGGGGCTGGTTGGATGACTCTGTTAGCAACATTTGGACCTCTACTGTTGCCTGTTCCCTGTAACTGGATGGAACGTCCAGGATTTTTCTTATGGGTGGAGGGGGTGTGGCAAATGGGATGAAGTATTCTCTGGAAATCATGCTTTGTACCTAGCTGTCTTGTTATTTTGAGCCACACATATGGATACAAAGATAAGCGATCCCCGACTGCCTCCAGAGCAGAACAGTCGGGCCTCCTTTCAAGTGCTCTGGTAGGGCTTCCCAGAAGTGATCTCTGTCACCCTGGTGTTGCAAACCGCATCTGCCACGAGGGTGGTGTCTTCCATTATTGCCCCCTCCTCTGCTTCTGGAAAGGGATTCACCACGTGTGTCCTGAAAGGTTCCTTGGGCTTTCCGGAACAAGAAGTTATGTACTCACCATAACGTTCAATGTATGTAGTCCATCTCGCCTCACATTCTTACCCGTGGGTTCGGAGCCGAACCTCGGCTCCGACTCGGCCATACTCTAGCTCAAAGTCTTCAATTGGCTCGTGTCTAAAAGGTATCCCATGCTGCAATGCGCTTATTCCCCAGATCTCGTTTGCAGTGAGCTCACATCCACACACAAACAAGTCGAGAGGAAGAACCAACTCAACATATCAAGAAGGAGTGCTGAAACCAGAGACTCTACCTCTAGGTCCTCCAGGAGGGGGTAGGTGGGTGGGTTAGTAAGAATGTGAGGAGAGATGGACTACATACATCAAACGTTATGGTGAGTACATAACTTCTTGATGTTATGTAGTCCAATCTCGCCTACATTCTTACCCATGGGACAGCGTCCCTAGCACCTAGACCTTGGGCGGCTCACTGGAAAATACTCCTGAGCACTGTGGAACCAAATGAGGATCTGCCCCTTGATACCAGATCCAATCTGTAACGACTAATAAAGGTGTGAGGAGATGCCCAAGTAGCTGCAGCACAAATATCATCCATAGACATACTAGCCTGAAAGGCAGTAGAAGTAGACACTGAACGTGTAGAGTGAGCCTTTACCTTAAAGGGTAATTCCTTGCCATTTGAAGAATAGATGAAGGAAATGCAGCTAGAAATCCATCTGGACAGAGTTACTTTGGAGTCCCTAGTCTTTTCTCTGAAAATGAGACAAAAGTGTTGATCAGATTTCCTAAAATATTTTGTTCTATGTAAATAGAAACGTAATTGTCTGTGGACATCTAGCTGATGAAACTTAAATTCAGCCTTGTTAGAGAATTCAGGGGAAAACACAGGCAACTCAATAGACTGGTTGAGATTGACCACTGAAGCAACCTTAGGCATAAAGGAAGGATTAGGTCTTAGCGAAATCCTATCCTTGTGAAATATCAAGTAAGGGGGCCGGACTGATAAAGCTTGGAGTTTAGAGACCCGTCTAGCCGAAGTGATGGCTATCAAAAAGAGTTGTCTTCCAAGACAACAATTTAATGTCACAGGTTGTCGGGGCTCAAAAGGAGGCAAGGTAAGCTGCTGTAGCACAAAATTAAGGTCCCATGGCATACCGGGATCAAAGATCAGAGGTCGAAGTAGCATAGTCCCTTTGAGAAAAGTCCTACAAAGTCTGTACGCCATTAGAGTGGGTTCATTAACAACATGAAAAGGAGAAATGGCTGCCAACTGTACTTTGATAGTTGCCGCAGATCCCTGACTAAACAGTTGATACAGAAACTCAAACTGATGAGATGAGAGCTGTAAAGGGATTAATCTGTCTTTCATGAGCCCAAATGGAGAATCCCTTCCACTTACTGGAATAAATCTTCCTAGTAGAAGGCTTGTGGGAGGAAGACAGAATATGAACCACCTCCGGTGAAAAATCATGAAGCCTGATTAGGGACGGAATTGGAGCAGCCATGCTGTCAACTTGAGGGTTTGGGTGGAGGGGTGGAAATGCCCTGACATATGAGTCAACAGATCCGGCTTTGGGTCCAGAATCCACAGCTCGTCCATTAGATATGGGTGAAGAAAAGGTAACCAGATCTGACGAGGCCAGTGTGGCGCAATCAGTACCATTTTGCTTCCCAAAGACTGTGCTTTCTGAACAACCTTCATTATCAGAGGAATTGGAGGGAAGGCATAGAGAAGACCAGAGGGCTAATTGTGAACTAGAGCATCCCTGGGTGTTTCCCCTAATGGGGGAATAAGTGTGAAGTAGCTGCTGCATTTGGCATTGAGGGGGCTGGCAAATAGATCGCAGCAAGGCTGACCCCATCTGCGGAAAATCCGTTCCGCCACCTGTTCATTCAGGGACCACTTGGGAGGCATCAGAATAGCTCTGCTCAGCCTGTTGGCAATCACTTTGGACTTCCCCGGAATGTGTGTTGCCACTAGAAAGCGCTGGGAAGATACTGCCCACAGCCACACTCTAAGAGCCTCTCCGCAAAGGGGATATGACCTGGTTCCTCCCTGTTTGTTAAGATACCAGACCACTGACGTTATCTGAGTGGATTGCAATTGTCCTAAGAGGAAGAAACTTTGAAATGCTTGCAATGCTAATAGCACCGCTCTCACCTCTGCCACGTGCCTTGGACAGGCCTGCCGAGATGATGCCCCCCCCACCACCAGATTTGGGAAGCATCCGTGGTCACAGTGGCAATCAGAGAAGGAAGAACGAAAGGAATACCAGTGTTGAGATTGCTGGTCTGAAGCCACCAGCGCAAATCCTGCTTGCATCTGTCGGTTATTACAATAAGGTGGGAGAGGGGAAGGTGTTGAAAAGACCACTGGGCAAAAAGTAGCCACTGAAGAATCCTCATGTGAAGCCTTGCAAGAGGGACTAGCATAATCATGGCAGCCATGGTACCTAGCAGCTGGAGGACCACATTTGCCTTGACCTTCCTTCAGTGGTAGTAGAGCGAAGACTTGTTGCAGTAAAACCCGAATTCTCTCTTCTGGCAGGAAAACCCTCATGAGCACTGTCTCTAATTCGGTGCCGATAAAGGTGACACGCTGTGAGGGCAACAATGCAGACTTTTCCCAATTCAAGGTGATTCCCAGACTTTGGCACAGTGCAATAGTAGTGCCCCTGGTCTGTAGTAGTAGATGCCTGGTGGTGGCAGACAAGAGTCAGTCGTCCAGGTACGGAAACACTTGGAATCCCAGACGTCTCAAGTGAGCCATTACCACTGTCTTGCCTTTGGTGAACACCCTGGGGGCTGTGGTGAGACCAAAGGGCAGGGTGCGAAACTGAAAATGACTGGCTCCCAGCCGGAAGCGTAGGTGACTCCTGGATGCCCTGTCCATTTTTATATGGTAGCAAGCATCCTTGAAGTCAATGGAGCACATCCACACATCTTCCCTAATAACGGGAGAATTGACTTTAACGTGACCATATGGAACTTGGACTTCTCTACATGAAGGTTCAAAGGCTGAGATCCAAAATGGGTCTCAGGTCCTCTATTCTTTTTGGCACCAAAAAGAATCTGGAGTAAGTCCCTAATCCTACTTGGTCTGAGGGGATGGGCTGGATGGCTCCTTTTAACAGCAACCTTTGAACTTCAAAGGTTGCAAAATCCCATTGACTGGGTGGGACGTCTGGGATTCTTTTGTTTGGAGGAGGACATGAAAGAAAGGGAACATGATAACTTCTAGAGATCTCTAACACCCACTCGTCTTGCGTGATGTCTCGCCAGGCTTCTGGATATAAAGAAATGCGAGCCCCGACTGGCTCCAGGGATGCACAGTTGGGCCTCCTTTCAGGAGCACTGGTAGGGAGAGCCACAACAGGAATCACGGTCCCCCTGGTTACGCGGGCCTCCTCTGCCTCTAGGGTGGCCTCTACCTGAATGTCCACCCCTCCTCTGCCTCTGGAGGGGGAATCACTCTGAGTCGTGAAAAAACCTCTGCGATTTTCTATACCACATTTTCCCACCCTTCTGGCCCTTGGGATAAGGTCTAGAAGGCATGGAAAAACGGACTTTCACGGCAGACAGGGTTTCACCTTTCTGCTCGCACCTAGTGAGAGTATTCTTCACCTTGGTTCCAAATAAGGATGAACCGTCAAAGGGCGCGTTGGTGAAGGTAGACTTGAAGGCCTCCGTGAAGTTGCACAGGCGCATCCAGGAGTGTCTCCTAAAAGAGACTCCGGAACCCGCAGCCCTGCTTGCGCCATCGGCTGCGTATGAGATCAGCCTCATGCAGGAGTTGGCCAAGGGGGATTAACCTGCTACAATAATCAGAACAAGAACAGAAAAAAAACAGTGGAGGACTAGGTCCTCTAACTGAAACGGGTCTAGCCCGTAAACACACACACTAGCTATTAAAACAGCTTTTGGAGCTACTAAATTGAACAAATAGTAGAAAATTTGTACTTAGCCATGGCCAAGAGCAAGAACACATCCGACCTGTTCGAGCGGCAAACGAGATCTGGGAAATAGATGCACTGCAGCATGGGATACACCTCTTAACCACGAGCTAATTGAAGACTTCGAGCTAGAGTATGGCCGAGTCGAAGCCAAGGTTCAGCTCCGAACCCACGGGTAAGAATGTAGGCGAGATTGGACTACATAACATCCACATTTTTCCTCCCCTTTGACCCTTAGGGTAGGGTAGGGGTGGAAAAACAGACCCAGACTGCAGACCGTCTTTCCGTTCTGTTCACACCTGCTTAAGGTTTCCTTCACTTTAGGCCCAAAAAGAGACGAGCCATCATAGGAAATATTCACAAAGGAAGACTTGGAGGGCTCCACAGAGGAACCCAAGCACATCCAGGAGTGCCTCCTAAGAGCAACTCCTGTACCAGCTGCCCTACTCGTTCCATCAGCTGCACAAGAAACGAGGCGCATGGATGAATTTACTACATAATTGAGTGTAGCAAGCTGGGTAGCAACTTTGTCGGAAGCTCCTAGCATCTCTTAGCTCTTTAAGGAGATCTCTTTGTAACCTGGTAAAATGGGTTAAGTAGTTGAGCGAACGGACAGCAAAGGTTGCTGAACTAAACATGCGCTTCCAATATCTATCCATGATCCTGGAGTCTCTGTTAGGAGGCTGGATAGACGAGGAAGTCTCCGACATTTCCTTCTTGGTGGTTGACACCACCACCATGGCGTCATCTTGAACACCCTTTCTTAAGAAAGATTTATCAAGGGGGGCAGAAATGAACCAAGGCCTCCTAGGGAAAGGCTCCATAGTATCAGGAGACTCCCACGCCCTTCGTGAGACCAGCTGCATCAGCTCATCGAAGGTTGGAGGCACCCAAGAAATGGAGGGCTGAGACCCAAAAGCCTTCAGGAGAACTGACTCATCCTCAGTAGGGCTTTTGGACTGCCAGTCACCCCTCTGCCTAAGAATTTCAAGTATCTCAGCGAATGATATTTCTTCAGAGGGGAGCCGTGGAGACCCTTCTGACTCAGTATCCTATATTAGGATAATTGAAGGGGAGTCTAGATGTTTCCTCTTACACAATCTTTTCCTGGGAACCTCATCAGTGGGAGATTCTGTTGAGGTCTCTGAAGAGCAAGGGCCACCCAATGGGGCTTCCTGAGGCTCTGAGTCTCTACACTTGGTTAGGATGTGTGAACACAGGTGCTCATGGGGAGGAAGAAGCTAGCTAAGTAACTTACCCAAATCTCAGATGTCTCCCATACACTGCTCACAGAAACTACTTGCAAACAAATTCAAGTCAATACCCACTACTACAAACAAAAATACATATCACAGCATTTCCAAAAACAAGCCCCTAAGGTGAAACACCACATATTCAAACATCCTAGTCACAGGAGACTCCATTGCAAGACACATGGGTGTCCCCTCACCAGGCTGCATAAAGAGACTGTAACACTTATTTGCCTGTCAGGGGCAAGGATTCACCAGATCTAGCAGGCACTCATGTCACAGAACCACAAGTACCAGTGCAATTCAGTCCATGTTGTGAATCAACTGAGTTGTACCTACATGGAATACAAGATGGATATGATGGACCTCTGAGTAAGTTGCATCTCGTATTAGCGTCACATTGAACAAATAATTTATTTCAACTATAAGCTTAGCTATTGGTGTCATTCCAAGGGAATCCAGTATTTTTCAGCCTGGGACACAATGATCTAGACAAACCACGATGCTTTGCCAGAGAGGTCAGCACCTGTTGCCACTAGGCTTTAGAATACTGGCCAAGCCATAAGCCACCCCTATACTGCCTAGTTTTAGGCAGTGCTAAACAGAACTACTAACAAATACTTTTACTGCCAAAAAAGAAGTTATGTACTCACCTTAACATTCCATCAGAAGAGTTGTACTCAATTTGTCTTCAACCTCCTAGCTCCTGCCTTTACCCATAATGCCCAGTCTCCTTCCTCCCTTCAGATCGAGTTTGCTGCTCAACAAAACATAAGCCCAATCCAAGAAGACCTTACCATTATTGGCACCCCCAAAATTCCTGAGCCAAGCATACCAAGGGACACCTCTGGTATGTTTATCTCCTAAATACAAGGCCAGGACAATAATGACAAGGATGGGGGAAGGAGGGGAGGGATGGTTGAAGACAAATTAAGTACAACTACTCAAATGGAACGTTATGGCAAGTACATAACTTCTTTATCTGAAGTAGTTGATTTCATTTGGTCTTCAACCTGTGGTACAGAGTCACCAGCCCTTATAGAAGGATATTCCGGAGCACCGTAAAGCCAAAGGATGCCTTATTCCTGGATACAATGTCCAATTTGTAATGTGAGATGAGATGAAGACCAGGTGGCTGCAGAACAATCATCCTCCAATGACACACTGGACCAAAAAGCCGCTGAAGTGGCCACAGACCTGGTGGAATGGAAGTTTACCTGACTCGAAGGAGAAATTCCTTTAATAGAGTACGCTCGAATAATGCATTGGGAAATCCAACGAGCAATAGTCACTTTGAAATTGGCTTCTCTAAGAATGGCTTAGAATAGGAGACACACTGATCCAATTTACGAAAGGATTTTATCCCGTGTTTTATCCCGTGTAAGTAAAATCTCAATTGCCTGTGTACATCCAGGAAATGCAATTTATATCCACTCCTGTTCTGGAAATTAGGAAAAAAGACAGGATAGCTTGATTAATATTGGCTTCTGACGCCACTTTGGGAAAGAAGGACGAATGAGTGTGCAAAGAAACTCTGTCCTTATGAAAAATAATGTAAGGAGCTTTGATGGATAATGCTTGAAGATCCAATACCCTCCTGGCAGACGTAACAGCTACCTAAAAGGCAGCCTTCCAAGATAGATACTGCAAATCTACGAAGCTGCAGGCTCAAATGGAGTGGAGACTAAAGCCTGAAGTACAAAAGTGATCCTTTATCGGAGGCCTTAAAAGAAAGGTACCTTTAAAGAAGGTCTTGCAAAGTTTAAAAGAGGCTAGTAAAGACATTCTCCCCAAAATGAAAATTAGAAATCTCAGCCAGTTGAACATTAACCGTAGAGGAACCACCCCCTTGTCACAAGATCTCCACGAAAAATTCTAATACTGCGGGAACAGGAGCAATAAAGGGATCCAAATCCTGCTGACAGGCCCATATGGAGAACTGTTTCCACTTGCTACTTTTATGGTGGAAGATTTGTAAGCCACCACCAAAATGGTTTTAAACAGAGAGGATAAGCCAGGAGTCCTAATAATTAAGGGAAATGGAGCAGCCAAGCAGTTAGTTTCAGACTGTCGAGGTCTGGGTGAGGAATCCCAGAGGGATGTGAAATGAGATCCGGAACCGGATCCAAGATCCATGGTGGAACTACAAGATGAGACCAAAGAGATGGAAACCAGACTTGGTGAGGCCAGAATAGGGCAATGAGGATCACTGTGTTCCCCAGCCTGCGAGCTTTCGGAAGAAACCAAAATGAGAGGTAAGGGGAGTAGGTATAAAGAAGAATGGGAGGTTAAGCATGGACCAGTGCGTCTCTGGGGACTTCCCCCTGAGGGGGATTCAGAGCAAACAACTTGCTGCATTTCGCATTGGAAGGAGATGTGAAGAGATCACAGCAAGGCCGACCCCACTTGAGGAAGATCTGTTCCGCTACTGAAGGATTCAGAGACCACTCGTAAGGCATCAGAATTGTCCTGCTGAGACTGCCCTCTACAGTGTTGGACCATCCTGGGATGTGCGTTGCCAACCGAAAACACCGGTGGAAATCGCTCATTCCTACACACTCATGGCTTCCCGACAAATGGGATAAAACTGACCTGATCCCTCCTCGTTTGTTGATATACCAGACTACAGATATGTTGTCTGTTTGGATTGCAATAGTCCCTAGAGGAAGATGGGCATGGAGGGCCTGCAACATAAAAGACGAACCGCCCTGTCTCCAGGACGCTGATATGCAAAGTGGTCTCAGAAAGGGAACACGTGCCTTCGACTGTCCTTTCTCAACAATGCCCCCCCCCCCCCCCCAGCTGGGAGGCATCTGTAGTCACTGTGGTTTTGGGAAAAGATGGAAGAAAGGGACAGCCCATGACAAAGTCTGGAGAAAAGAATCCACCGCTGAAGACAGTCCCTGCAAACTCGGAATAGATGGACTGGATGGGACAATGGAAGATCTAATAGAGACTATTGGACTGCTAGTGTCCACTGGAAAATTGCATATGAACTCGTGCAAGGGATAGTAGATTGTGGCTGCTATGGACCCCAGCCTCCGCAGAACTGCTTCTGCTGTGGGAAGATGAGCCTGAAGAATATGCAAGACAAACTCAGACTGTGTACCCCTTCTGGGGTGAGGTAAACATTCATTTGGATGGTATCCGACCGAGCCCCCATGAATTCTAGAACCTGGACTGGGGTCAGTGATGACTTGCTGAGATTGATGGTGATGCCCAGACTTTGCTAATAAAAGGAAAAAATCCCTGCCTCAGCAAAGCAGAAGCTTGGTGGGGGCAGCAAAGAGCCAATCGTCCAGATAAGGGAAGACCTGAATTCCCTAAAGCTTCAGGTGAGCTGCTATGACAGCCATCACTTTGAACACCCCGGGGGCTGTGGTGAAACAAAAGGGGAGGACTTGGAACTGATAATGATTGGCCCCCCAGCCGGAAGCTGAGAAACCTGTGGGAGTGCCTGTCCATCTTGATATGATAGTACACGGCCTGAAGGTCGATCAAGTACATCTAGTCTTTTGCCTTCAGATAGGGCAGGATGGACTGAAGAGTGACCATCTGGAATTTCTCCATGGCTACTGACAGGTTCAAGGTGGATACATCCAGAATGGGTCTTAGGTCCCCCCGTTTTCTTTGGCACTAAAAAGGACCTGGAATAAATGCCCGATCCAGATTAGTATAGAGGGGCGGTTTGTAGCCTTGCTTTCTTAGCAACTTGTCTATTTCTAGGGCTGCTACCTCCCCTTGCACGGGTGGAATGTCTGGAAGGTGATTTGATGGGAGAGGTGGATCAATGAACGGGATGGAATAACCTCTGGATATAATTTGCAACACCCAACGATCTGTTACAGACTCCCATGCAACTGGGTGTAGAGAAAGTAGACCCCCGACTGCTTCCAGAGACGCACAGTTGGGCAATGCCTCAAGCCTGCTGCACGGGTCTGGCAGAGAATGTTTCTTGATACCCACAATTTCTCAGACAGATTCTACCTCTAGGACGGCGTCTGAGATAGTCCTCTCTGCCTCTGGGGGAAGGTGAGTCCTGAGTGTCCCGGGAGAACTGAGATTTACTGGAACCACATTATCTTTGTCCCCCACAGATTCCATGAGAAGGATCTTTGAGAGGCAGAGAAGTGGATCCCGATGGCAAACAGTGCCTGACCTCATGGTACTTGACTCCCGGTCAGGAGGATGGACTGTAGACCTCTCATGCACGAGGTCTTTATTCTTGGCAGTTGCCACCACCATAGCGTCCACTGGTGACTCCTTGCTCCAACTAGTTTTGTCTGGTGGGGGGCTGAGGATCTTATCTGGGCATTTGGGGTGGGCTTCACAGTGTCCGGTTCTTTCCATGCCAGAGATGTTATGAGGTCCACAAGCGTGTCCGCGGCAGGGGACACCCAGGAAGCAGATGGGCCTGAGCAGAATGCCTCTAGGTACACTGACTTGTCCGGAGTTGGTTTTTGGATGGACCACCCCCCCCCCCCTGGCAAAGGGAGTTCCATGATGTCTCCAAAGGAGACTCCTCGGTGGGGAGGGGAGGGTGGGGGAGCCTTCCCCTTCCTCCAAGTCAGTGTCTTCGGTGAGGAACTCTGTGGTGGACTCCAACTGCCCGCTTTTGCAAGTCCGTTTGCGAGGAGCCTCCTCAGTGGGACAAACCTCTTGCTGCTCCTGAATGGAGGCTTCCTGTGCCAAACCAGGCACAGGCTGTCCCCGAGATGGCAGGAGGGTCAGGGTCATACCCAAAACAAGGGAATCAGAGTGGAATCAGAGGATGAGATGGTCAGGGGTCTCAACGCAGTAAAAAGAACACTCTCCACCACGTCAAAGGCCGATGGAGAGCGGACGTCCTGAGACAAGCATAGGAGCCATCACCTTGGGATCTGACAGGGGAGTCGGAGCTCAGACTGCAGAAGCAGAGATGAAGACTGCGGTCCGACAAACTGAGCCAATAGCACCCCCTTGGATCCAACTCCAAGGCTACAGCTCTGAGAGCTCGGATCCAATCCGGTCAGATCCCACACACACAATGCAATGGCTGGTGTCAAGGTACAAGTTACCATCGGTGCTGACCCCCCCCCCTCCCCACCCCGATTTTAAGAGTCCACAAAACAGATGGTTGGATCGGAGAAAGAGTTACTGATGTGAAAAAGGTCTGCGAGCTCCCCGCTCTGGAGGGAGATGGGGCTGACAAGACTCCCATCGGGATTAGTGCAGATGAACTTTTGCATCACCCGGTCCAGCTCCGCCTCATTAAAACTATGGGTAGACCGTGAGGAGGAGGCCACTGACACCGGCTGTGAATGCCCATGAGGGGAAGCCCTCAAAGGAGACCAAGACACCTCAGGCTCAGGGGAGAACCTCTGAGAACAGAGCTGGGGAGTACAAGGCCTGGAGGGGGTCTTAGACATAGGCGGAGGCCTCACCGGAGCTGAGTAGTCCAGAGACCGCATCCTGGGTCTGTCCTTTTTATGGTGTTTCTCTTCATCCCCAGACCTCTTGGTGGGAGTTCAAGTCCCAGAAGCCTGGGAAGGAGAAGAGAGAAGCAGCAGTAGAAGAGGCTGAAGCCAGAGGTGCGGGGACAGCCATCCCCGAGGAGGGGAGCAAACCCTTCAGGATCACCTTATCCCTCCTGTCCATAAGGGCCCAAGGGTTGAATCCTGCGCAGACAGGGCAGGGGGCAAGCAAGTGGGCTGCTCCTAGACAAGCTACACACAGAGTGTGGCCATCGGCTGGGAAGAGCTTATGGCCACACTCTGTGCACTTCCTAAATCCCGGCTTAGGGATATCAGCCATACTCCTAACCGGGAACACACTCGCTAACACAGCAAGTTAAAGGTGGGAAGGCCAAAAGGGAACAACAACGACTTTTTTTTTGTATCGCTGCCCATGCAGATAGGGGAGGTGGGAAGATAGAAAAACACAGAAAGGTGAAGGGAGATAGGGGAGGAGCTTGGATCAGATGCTGGTTATACGGCCATATTGGATCAGACTCGGATCTATAGACCCACAGGTTGAACACCAAATGAAGTCAACTACTTCAGATCTGACAATACTCCTGCTCAGTGCTAGGAGTCTTGGAAAGAAACTGCACTCCCTGGAAGCTCTCCTTGCCCTAGAGAGTGCTCATGCCCGCAGTTCCTGAAACATGGTTCAAGGCTACGGAAAGCACCCCAGCAGTGTAAGGCTTCAACACCTTTCACACATTCAGACCACCCTCGGAAAAGAAAAAAAAATAATGGAGAAAGTGTTTCCATTTACATATAAAACAAACACCTCCAGACTGGTCAAGCAGGACTCACTTGAGCTACTCCATGTCCAGCACACCACAGGCAAAATCCCCCACCATATCACCACTAGCTACAGGTTCTCAACAAAGAACAGTCAAAACCAGTCCGCTTATCTGAAGTTAGTATAATCACTTACCTTTCAGATCAACATGCCACTCATGAAGATTTTAACTACCTCTCCATAAACTGGGAACATATACAACCACTAACATACATGCTCAGTTATGCTGTGGAACAGCTTATCTGCACTCCCACTAAGGGCTCAAATATTTTTAACACAGTATTAAAACATGAGGAACATTGCACCCCCCCCCCCAACCCAGCGTACTGTCGCCATTAATAAGACTGGATCATAAATCACTGACATTGGTAACCCCATCAAACCTTAAAACTCTGAAGAGTTTTTCCAAGGTAAAATCACCTCCTATAAAGTAACAGTATGGAAAAATTTAAAGCTCCCCCTAACACAAAAAGCATAAAGGCCTATACAGAAGTGCATGAATGTCCTGTACGACCACCATTCCTTTTGTCTGTTATCACAAACTAACAGTCACTGTACTCTCTAATGCCAGTAACATGGCATTGATGGGCCTGAAGGAATCTCAGGGTGCCTATTAAACAGTTTGAAACATGACCTAGCAGACCCACTCAGTTCACTATTTAGCCACAGTCTCCAGACATGCTCCCTCTGCACAAGAGAACCATCAACCAACTCAGGAAACTACTGAATCGTAAGTCTAACTAGCTTCATATGCAAGACTACAGAAAGGTAATCATGGACCTGATTAACAAAGACACAGGAAATCTCCAGACTATCTACACAACCCAGTTTGGCTTTAAGGGCAGGTCCTGCCTCCTCAATCTGGAGAACTTATTTGAGAAAGTCACAAAGACCATGGATGAGGATAACCGTGCAGACCAACTTCCTTGACTTACCCAAGGCATTTGACACAATATCCCGCTTGTGTTCTCTATATAAACTCCCAAAATTGGGGTAATCCTCAGATGGATAGCCCAATAGCTCACAGATTGAGCACATGTTGAAGTGGATGGGGGAATCCACATCCAGCAGGAGGCCAGTCACCAGTGGAGTACCACAGGACTCAGTGCTGGGTCCCCTCTTGTTTCAAATATACTTCTCAGATGACAAGGCAAATGTAGATTGCCTTAAGCTGACAAAGTCTGACTCCATGTTGGGCCAATCACTGACCCCCCAAATGATGGTGATACCCTACAGAGAGGATAACAGACTAATGACTGGTGTTGCGTCTCAAACTAAATATGAAAAAGTGCATAATATCCTTTGAGAAATCAACTACCCTGCATATTACAACATTAATACCACCCACTAAAGAGTGGACGCAGTGGTGAGAGATCTGGGTACTCTGACAGTAGTCTGAACGTTAACCACCATGTGCCCACAGCGGTGAGGAAATCTTATGTGACTCAGCTTAGTCTGAACTTTGACCACCATGTGTCTACTGCGATGAGGAAATCCTATGTGGCTCAGCTTATAAATAAGGGCATGGCATCCACATCTACAGATGTCATAGTACCACTGTACTCAGCCCTCAGACCAATAATGGAGTACAATGCACCCTTTGGCATTACAACCCCAGGCACCTGCAATAGTTGGAATGTTCTCAGAGGTTTTTCACAAAAAAATTAAAAAAAATTACAGGATATAACCAACATGTGATATGTGGACCGATTAAAAGCCCTATCACTGTATTCTGTATCCTACCGATTACTGAGGGGTGACCTGTGTCTGACCTACAAGGCAGTCTCTAACCCAGTCCTGATTGAAATGTTGCATATTCACAAAATTAAATGCACAAGGGCAACCTGCTCCAAAGATATAAACCTGACCTCTGACATGAAGGGAACATGCTAGAGACAGATGTGCCCTAGAGATTGCCCCTCCTCTGGAATAGGCTTCCTATTCACGTGAAGTAGACCCCTTCCCTGACCATTTTCAAGCACAATCTGGACCAATGTATGGGAAATCGTAAATTCCCTCTTGGGTCGGTGCCCATGCCCTTTATGGACAGAGGCAGTCGGTAAAACAGTCAAAACTCTGCTTGCTGGCCCTTGTTAACTTTCTCCTAGGAATACAAAATTGGGTCACATTTGGGTAACACTGGCTATACTTTTAACGGCTCTTGAGCAGTTACCTTAGTATTCTCTGCTGAACTTATAATCAAAGTACCACCTAATTAAACAGTTACAATAATCAGGAAGGTCCTCATTAAAGAACCTTTCTGACCTCACACATGAAGGCCCTCTGGAGCTGAAATAACTGTGTCCAAACCCCGTTTCAGGGCCTTACCTGATACTTAAAGTAACATCACTCTGAACAGAGGGGAAGTCTTCAGCCTGACATCGCTGTACTTAAGGAACTTCTTCATTACCTCTCACACTAATGCTCTCTGGAGACAAAGTAAACAAGTGTTCTGACCATGGCTTACAGCATTACCTGATGTTACCAGTAATATATTGAATAGGATGGGGAGCTTAAGCCTAAAGTTGCTGTACCATAGCTGCCAGTAACTACTATGATGGCACAGCCTTGTGACAGAGTAATGTAGAGGTAGACATGGGTGAGATTTTAAGATACCAAAGATTCTAATGTGCAAACCTATCAAGAGGAATCATGACACACATATGTTAACTCTAAAATCCTAAGAAACGCTCTCTGAGGTCCAAGGTTTATCTGAAAAGCTAAGTGAGCTTCCCAGATAAAACTCCACTTTCTCCTACATCAAAAGCTTTTGCTGCAAAGTGTCTGTAATATATCCTAAAAGATAATCTGGTGCAAATGGTCAAGGAGGATTTTGGAATGTTTATCTGGAATCTCAGATTAGTCAGAAAAGTTGAAAAAACAGTTATATACTTAACATTACCTGGAATTTGTACTATCCAGGGTCATTCATCAATCACGGATGGGGCTTGGATCAGACCTCGGATCTGAGCAGGCATCTGATGGATAGATACAGAGCTCAATATCCTCCCCTTCCCATAATCCCCTCCTGACCTGTAACCCTCAGACTGAGTTTGTTGAGTAAGGAAAAGGCAGCACTGTCTGCCCAAGAGACTAACCTATCCCAAGGAAAAGTTACTCCAGCTCTACCACATCCCCAGAAGGAAGGTGGATGGAGGGTGAGAATGTGATGAATCCTGGGTGGCCTCAAGGAAGGATATGCCAGAGCACACAGGAACCAAAGGAAGCTTTGTTCCTAGACACCAAGTCCAACTTATAGTGCAAAACAAAAGTTTGGGGATTAGACCCAGGAGCAGCAGCACAAATCTCATCCAAAGAAAGTCCAGCCAAGAAGCCCAAACACAGCCACAGACCTAGTACAGTGGGCTTTAACTTATCTGGATAGTTGCATATAACTGCTATCATAAATGTAGGAAATACAGCCAGCAATCCATCTGGAAATTGTTACCTTAGATACTGCCACACCTTGACATTTTCTGTTCTGAGAAAAGGCCACAAAAAGCTGGTCCAATATCTGAAATTCCTCAATCCTCTCAAGATAAAAAAACATAGTTGCCTATCGACGTCTAAGCAATGTAAAGTATACTCCCCTTTACTAGAATAATTAGAGAAGAAAACTGGCAGTTGGATAGATTGGTTCAGGTTAGTTTCTGAAGCCACCTTCGGAACGAAGTATTTGTCCCGAAGGATACCCTATCACTGTGGAAAACCATAAAAGGGGGTTAATGCCAACAGCCTGCAACTCAAGAAACTCTCTTGGCAGACATAATGGCCACTTAGAATGCCGTCTTCCAAGACGGCAACTTAAGATCAAAAGATGCAGTCAGTTCAAAGGGCTTTTGTGTCAAAGACTTCAGCACCAGGGTTAAATCACATGGTGGGGAAAGGTCTTGATAGTACTCTAAGAAGAATGACCCCTTAGAGAAAGGATTTGCATATTTCAGAAGAAAAAGTAGGACCCCCTCATTCAGACGGAAATTTGAGATCGCCACCAACTGGAGCTTAATCCTGGAGAAACTAGCACCTTCCTCAAAAAAAGCCAAGAACAAAATATCAGGAATTGGGGCTGAAAAAGGATCCAAATTACATTGTATGGCACTAATAGAAAAGCTTTTCCATTTACTGGAATACACCTTCTTCGTAGACGGCTTCTGAGATCCCAACACAATGCTTCCCACCGGAGAGGGGAGCATGGACTGCAACAAGATCATTGCAGCTGGAGGAACCAAGCGATTAGACGAAGAGTCTGGAGGATGGGAAGAGGAAGCCCTCGGGATAGGAGATAAGATCCGGAATGGGATCCAAATATCCTAGAAGGGCATTTCAGATAACACTGCAGGGAGAACCACGCCTGATGAGGCCAAAAGGAGGCAATGAGAAGGGTCTTCAGGAGGTGAGCTTTCTGTAAGACCTTGGGAATTAAGAGGAGTTGGAGAGTAAACAAAGGAGTCCCGACAGCCAATAGTGAGCCACAGCATCCCTGGGCGACTTCCCCATCAGGAGGATCAGGGCAAAGTACTTGCTGCATTTGTGGCTGACTGGGGAGGCAAAGAGATCACAGCATGGTTGACCCCAATGGTCAAATTTCTGACGTGCCACTGATGGATTCAGTGACCATTTGTGGGGACTAAAGACCTGCTGTGTTTGTCAGCCAGCAAGTTAGAACTGCTGGGAATGTGAGTTCCAAGAAGAAAGCGTCGAAGACATTATCCATTCCCCACACTCTCATGACTCTCTGCTCAGGAGATAAGACAGTGTTCCCCCTTGTTGCTGTACAAGACCATCGCCATGTTGTCTCCTTGAATTGCTATGGTGCCCAGAGGGGGGCACTCTTGAAAGCCTTGCAATGTTAGGACTGCTCTCATCTCCAGCAAGTTTATGTGCAATCTGGTCTCTGTGGGGAATTACATGCCTTGAACCATCCTGCCCTGGAAATACCTCACCTCCACCCCAACAGGGAGGTGTCTGTGGTCACCGTGACCTTGAGTGGGAGGAAGGCAAACTGGACAACCTAGAAGTAGATCCTGGATTGTAGCCACCAAGCAAGATGATTTCTGCATACCTGAGTAATCCAGACAGTCATGGACATGGGATGAACCTGAGTGAACCGCTGGACTGCCAGGGTCCACGGAAGCACCCACATGTGATACCTGGCATGTGGCACTAATTTGTTGGCAGCCACAATCCAGCATAACACTTAAAGAATGAGATGAACTTACAGGTGCTCTGGACCTTACAAGTGAGATACCTGATCTCGAATGAGATGGAACTGATGTAAGGATAGTGCAGCAGTCTCTGACACTGTGTCCGATTGGACTCCGAAGAACTCTAAAGTTTCAGCATGGAAAAAGATTGAACTTGGGCAAACTGACTAATGCCCAGATGCAGAAAAAGGTTGTGGGCGCAACTGGTGGCCATTAGAAGTTGATACTTAATGGGTGCCGTAAACAGCCAATCATCCAGGTACAGGAAGACCTGGAATCCTTGCAGCTGGAGATGAGCTGCCACCACTGGCATGCATTTGGTGAACACCCCGGGGGCTGTGTTGAGACCAAAGGGCAGGGCTCTGAACTGGTAGTGACTGACCCCTAACCAAGGCACAGATGTCTCTTGGAGCACCTGTTGATCTTGATATGATGGTAAACATCCTTGAGATCCACTGAGCACATCCAATTCTCCTTTTGCAGCAGATGCAGAATGGACTGGACAGTGACTTCCCGGAACTTGGACTTTTTGACAGGTTCAGTTTGCTGAGATCCAACATCGGACGTAGGTCTCCCGTCTTTTTTTGGCACCAAAAAAGAAGCAAGACTAACTTCCAGACCCTCGCTGTCCTGTTGGGACCTATTGAACGGCTCTTTTTTGAAAAAGGTCTTGGACCTTGAGATAGGCCAACTCCCTTTGGCAGGGTGGAACATCTGGGAGAGATTTTAGAACTAGAGAGGGCTGAGAAAAAGGAATTAAGTATCCACTGGAAATAATTTTTTTAACACCCACTGATCAGAGGTCAGACTTGTCCAGACTTGTGGGTGAAGAGAGAATCGTCTCCGACTGCCTCCAGGGCAGGACAGTTGGGCAGCTCTTCAGGAGCACTGAAAGGGCTTCTTTGAGAAAGGTTTGAGCGTCCTGATTCTGCGGACCCACTCTGCCCTTAGGCCGGCATCAGCCATTGAATCCCATCCCAGCCTGTGGAAGACGATTCTTCGGGAGTATCCGGGAAAGTAAACCGAGTCCTGTGGAACCAAAGCTTCTTACTTCCCTTCTGAAACCTGGAAAAGGAATGTTGGGGAGTAGAAAACTTATTCCTACCATGCATATAATCTTACCCTCCTGCTCAATGCAGGCCAATGTTTCCTTGACAGACCGACTAAATAAGGTGGAACCATTAAAAAATAAGTTATGTACTCACCATAACGTGCCATGTTGGTAGTCCATCTCACCCTTCATTTTTACATATGGGTCCGGTGCCGATCATCGGCTCCGACTCGGCCGATTTATAAGCTGGAAGACTTCTGGTTGGCTCGTGGCAAAGCAGGTATCCCATTGTGCACCAGTACAATCCCCAGATCTTTTTTGCTGCTCACTATAACAACAACCATAAAAGCAACCAATACTAAAGGGTCTCCAACCAAGGGCAACCAAATTACTTCCAGATCTTCCAGGATGGGGGCAGGAGGGCGGGTTGGTAAAAATGAAGGGTGAGATGGACTACCAACATGGAACGTTATGGTGAGTACATAACTTAAATTATGCAGACTGGCAAAAACTTGGAAAAACACTTAACGGGAACCAAGAGCAGTTACTGGCAGTTGTCACGAAATAAATTAATAACCGCAATAGCAGATCAATCTGACACTTTAATGGATAAAATGAAGTGCTTTTCGTCTACTGAAATCAATAGACTTCATCAGAAAACCATGAAACAACAAAGGAACAAGCAACCTTATATAAATGAACACTGATTCAATCAGCTAACTAATAGCAAATGGAGTGTAAGCAATTAAACACTTAATGAGAACAATAATACTAAATGTAAGAGTGGAGAATTCCACTGTGAAACATCCAAGAACCCATTTACCTAGCTCAACTTAATAAACACAATAATACATATAATTGTAATATAAACCTTAGACCAAAACGAAATGTAAAACGAAATATAAAAGTAAAAACGAAATATAAAAATGTGTAAAAATATATGTAAAAAGTGCCGATTTATAAGCTGGAAGACTTCTGGTTGGCTCGTGGCAAAGCAGGTATCCCATTGTGCACCAATACAATCCCCAGATCTTTTTTGCTGCTCACTATAACAACAACCATAAAAGCAACCAGTACACTAAAGGGTCTCCAACCAAGGGCAACCAAATTACTTCCAGATCTTCCAGGATGGGGGCAGGAGGGCGGGTTGGTAAAAATGAAGGGTGAGATGGATTACCAACATGGAACGTTATGGTGAGTACATAACTTCTTTATGTTAGGTAGTCCGATCTCACCTTCATTTTTACATATGGACAGCGTCGCTAGCGCCTTATTCTTGGGTGGCTCATTGGACAATACTCGAGCACCATGGAGCCAAAGGATACTCTACCCCTGGATGCCAAATCCAATTTGTAATGTGTAATAAAAGTGTCAGGGGTAGCCCACATAGCTGCTGCACAAAAATTATCAAGTGGTACCCTGGCTTGAAAGGCTGCAGAGGTAGACACCGACCTGGTGGAATGAGCCTTGATCCTGTAGGGTAAAGATTTGCCCTCTGAGCTATAGATAAAAGCTATACAACTGGAAATCCAATTAGACAGTGTCACTATATAAACTGGTAAGCCCAATGTAGAGTCAGAAAAGGAAATGAATAATTGATCCGATTTCCTGAAAGCCTTAGTCCGCTGTAGATAAAATCATAGTTGTCTTTGAAGGTCTAGCTGACGGTACTCAGCTGCATTACAGTGGTTAGGGAAGAAAACTGGGAGTTCTATTGATTGGTTTAAGGTAGCATTAGAACAAACTCTGGGGACAAAGGAGGGATTAGTATGTAATAATACCCTGTCTTTATGAAAAATCAAATACGGTGACTTAATAGACAAGGCCTGTAGCTCCGATACCTGTCTAGCTGATGTGATAGCTACCAAAAACAAGGTCTTCCAAGAGAAAAATCTTAGAGAAGATGAGTGGGAAGGTTCAAATGGGGGAAAAGTCAATTTGGGCAACGCAAAATTTAAATCCCAAGAAGCCACTGATTCTTGCAGAGGTGGTCTCAATAGAGTGGCCCCTTTCAAAAAGGTCTTGCATAGCTTATGAGACATTAAATTGGTATCTGGAAAACCTAAGTGCAAATGAGAAATCACCGCCAATTGAACTCTAACAGTGGCAGCGGCAGATCCCTGCTGTAAAAGCTCAGAAAGAAAATCCAGAATCACAGGAATAGAAGCAGTGTATGGATCTACATTCGTTCTCTGTGCCCAAATAGAAGATCTTTTCCATTTACTGCCATACAGCCTCCTATCTGAAGGTTTATGGGAGGACATAAGAATATGTTACACTGAGGATGATACATCATGAAGCCTGACTATTGATGGAACTGGAGCAGCCACGCTGTCAATTTGAGGGTGTGGATTGAGGGGTATAGCGAACCCGACATTTGAGTCAATAGATCTGGAGCTGGGTTTAGAATCCAAGGATCGTCCAGGAGGAGAGGCTGAGGAAGGGGAACCAGACCTGACGAGGCCAGTAAGGAGCAATGAGGATCAACTTGCTTCCCAGCCGACTGGCTTTCTGAATCACTTTGGAAATTAGAGGGATTGGAGGAAAGGCATACAGAAGTCCCATGGGCCAATTGTGAGTCAGAGTGTCTCTGGAAGACTCCTCCGAAGGGGGAATGAGGGAAAAATAGCTGCTGCATTTGGTATTGACTGGGCTGGCAAAAAAGTTCACAGCAAGGCTGTCCCCATTTCTGGAAAATCTGATCCACTGTTTCCCATTTCAGAGATCACTCGTGAGACATTAGGATTACCAGGCTGAGCTTGTCAGCTATCATGTTGGTCATCCCTGGAATGTGTGTTGCAACCAGAAAGTGCTGGGAAGAAATCGCCCATTCCCAAACTCACATGGCCTCTCGACAGAGGAGTAATATTTGGTACCGCCCTGTTTGTTGATATACCAAACCGCCGACATGTTGTCTGATTGTATTGCAATTGTCCCTAGAGGAAGAAGGTATTGAAGTACTTGCAATGCTAGAAGCATTGCCCTCATCTCCAGAGCATTCATATGCAGATGAGCCTCGTGTTCTTGCCATGTGCCTTGGACAGTCCTGCCGAGATAATGCCCCCCCCCCCACCCGATCTAGGAGGCATCTGTGGTCAAAGTGGCAACAGGCTGGGCCGGAACAAAGGGGGCACCCGTGATCAGTTGATTGGGAGCTATCCACCAATGAAGGTCCTCAGTGGGAGAGATTGGAAGGACCACTGGGAAGACAGAAGCCACTGGAGAACTCTCATGTGCAACCTGACTAATGGTACCAATAGAATTGTGGAAGCCATAGTCCCGAGGAGCTGAAGAACCCACTTCGCTTTGACTTTTCGCTATGAGAGAAAATGTTGAACTTGGCAGATTAAGTTCTGTGCCCTTTCGGCAGGGAGACGAGCTGTCATGTTCACTGTGTCTACCTCTGCGCCTATAAGATCACAGTTTGAAAGGGCAATAATGCAGATTTTTTCCAATTTATGGAGGTCCCTAACTGAGCACAAAGTTGAATCGTGGCATCCCTGTTTTGGAGGAGTAGATGCCTGGTAGGGCCAGTCAGGAGCCAGTCCAAATATGGAAACACATGGAATCCCTGACGTCTCAGGTGAACTGTCACTACTGCCATGCATTTGGTGAACACCCTGGGGGCTGTGGTGAGCCAAAAAGCAGAGCGCGAAACTGATAGTGACTGGCTCCCAGCTGGAAGCATAGATGGCTTCTGGACGCCTTGTCCATTTTTATGTGGTAGTAAGCATCCTGAAGATCCAGAGAGCACACCCAAAAGTCTTTCCCTAACAACGGGAGTATAGACTGCAGTGTTAACATCCGAAACTTGTCCTTCACTGATTCGTTCAATCTGCTATGGTCCAATATTGGCCTCCAATCTCCAGTTCGTTTTGGAACTAAAAAAAACCTGGAATAAGTTCCGGATCCTATCTGGTCTGCTGGGACGGGCTGGATGACTCTTTTTAAGAGCAACTTGTTGATCTCCACAGTTGCCTGATCCCTGTGATTGGGTAGTACATCTGGGATCCTTTTGGGAACAAACGGTGATAGGGAAAAGGGTATGATATAGCCTCTGGTAACAACTCTTTGAACCCAGTTGTCTTGGGTGATATTTAGCCAGGCTTCTTGGTACAAAGAAATGCTACCCCTGACGGGCCCCAAAAAAGCGCAGTTGGGCTCCACATCAGGAGCACTGATAAGACCGTCATCAAAAGGAATCACGGCCTTGATGGTATTATGGACTGCCCCTGCCTCTAGGGGGACATCTGCCATTTCTTCCTCCTCTGCCTCTGAAGGAGGATTCACCCTGTGCGTCAGGAAAGACCCTCTGGGACTTCTTGAACCACATTTTACCGCCCCTTTGACCCTTGGGGTATGGTCTGGAAGGGACAGTAAAACTCACTCCCACAGCAGAAAGCGTCTCCCTCTTGCTCACACAGAGTGAGCTTATGCTTCACCTTGGAACCAAACAATGAGGAACCATCAAATGGGGCATTGTTGAAAGTAGACTTGAATGGTTCTGCAAAATTACATAAGCACATCCAGGAGTGGCACGCCTCAAGGCAACTCTGGAACCCGCTGCTCTACTCGCTCCATCTGCAGCATAAGAGATAAGTCGCAAGGAGGAGTTAACCACATAACAGACAACTGAGTAGAAATCTTGTCAGGAACTCCCTCATTATATGCACCTTGTATGGAATCTCCTAACTCCTTGAGGAGATCCCTCTGCAACCTTGTGAAGTATGAGAGATAGTTCAGCAATAGAAGGGTAAAGGTCGCTGAACTAAAGATATGCTTCCCAAATCTGTTCATCTGTCGAAACTCCTTGTTTGGCGGATGAACAGATGAAGAAGACTCCACTAACTCCTTCGTGGCCAATGCCACCACCATGGCATCTACGGGAACGCCCTTGGACAAGAACTCTTTACCAAGAGAGGCAGACACAAACTTATTTGGTCTCCTCGGAACTGGCTCCACGGTGTCAGGAGTATCCCACACCTTTCAACTAACTAGATCCATCAGTTCGTCAAAAAGTGGAGACACCCAAGAGGCAGAAGGTTGAGACCCGAAAGCCTTCAGGTACACCAACTCCTCATCAGAAGGGTCAACAGTGGGCTAGTCGTACCTCTGCCTAAGGATCTCTAAAATGTACACAAAGGAGACATCACAGGACGACTTGGGGGACCCTTCTGACTCCTTGAGGTCAGTGTCTGATGTCAAAGACTCATCCTGGGAGTCAATATGTTTCCTCTTACATAACCTCTTCAGGGGAGGCTCCTCGGAAGGATATTCCAGGGAAGCCTCAGAAGAGTGGGGGCCACCAGCCGATGGCTCCTGAGGCTGCGGGTCTCTGTCGTTTCTAGAGAGAGTAGGAGCTGAGACTGAAGTGGGTGCTCTCGGGGGAAGAGTGCTGATGTGACTGGTAGGGGCTGCAGAATGAGACAGCATGTTCCTCATCATCTCAAATGCCGACCTCTCTGGCTCTGAAGAGAAGCGGGACGATGCTGGAGCCAGAGCTGATGGCTCCGAGTTAGATGCAGGGTCTGAGCTCACCCTGGAAGAAGCACCGAGAGGAAGGCTTGGAACCGAAGATAGATTCCAACCCTCCCTGTCGGTGCCGACAGGAGAGCTTCGGCCCCTGGACACGATGGACGACACTGAGCGTGTCAGAGCTGAATCCGACTCCAAGGCAGCAACAAGGTGAGTCAGAGCCAGCATTTCCTCCGTTGGCACCATGCACTCTGGCTCCGAAAGGCCAGTATAGCAGACAAGGACAAAGCTGGGCCAAGTGGCTCCAGAGCCGACTAGGTCGGAGCCAACAATAATTTTGGTAAGGCAGATGACTTCAGGAGTCTCAGTACTACCCTCTCCACATCTTCTTCTGAAAGGCTCCTGGAAGACATAGTTGGGGATCTTGACCGGGGGGGCACTGGAGACTTTATTGTTACGGAAACCGGTAGGGAGCTTACAGACTGGCTCCGAGTAGCAGAGTCAACTGCTGTATCAATAGGTTCAGAGATCGGTTCCGATACACCTGTAACCGACTGACACCACCATGATGCTCTCCTACGGCTCGAAGGCTAAGGAGTCGAGGAGGCAGATTAGGATTGCTTCGACTGTTTAGGAGGTGGCTCAGAGACACCAGCTGGTGCCGGAGAAGGCCTTTTTGAGGATTTTTATTTCGCAGACTTAGAAGAAGCCGAAGAACTGGATAGTGCATCCTCAAAGCATGGTTTCAATAGACCCTTGAGTATGAGTTTGTTCTTCCTCTCCTGTAACACTCTAGGAGAGAAAGCATGGCAGAACAAACTTTACTCCTGTAAGTGAATGCCCCTAGGCAGTAGACACAGCTACTGTGGCCATCCATTAAGGACATCTTTAGGGAGCATTTCATGCAATCTTTGAACACCGAGGGTTTACGCTCCTTACTGTCCTTAGACATATTACACACACACACAACCCAGAGAGATTGAAAAAGAGAAAAAGGATGACTAGGTCCTCTAACTAAAATGGGCCTAGCCCGGTGTAGAGAAAGCTAGCAAAGGAGTTACACGAGGACTAGGTCCTCTAACTAAAATGGGCCTAGCCTGGTGTAGAGAAAGCTAGCAAAGGAGTTACACGAGGACTAGGTCCTCTAACTTAAATGGGCCTAGCCATGTATAGTGAAACTAGGTCTTCTAACTTAAATAGACCAGAAAGGAAAGCCCATGCACACAAGAGAAACCATAAATGACAATAAATTTCTGTATTCCTAAGAAAAAACAGGTAGTATACTTGCAATCCTATTAACTTCACAAGCGGATCCCTGCCAAAACACACAAACAAAATAACAGAAACTAACTGCTAATGGTGACCAACAAAAGGCCAGAAAAACAGACAAGACAACAGGAGCTCCTGTTGACTAAGAGCGGAAAACCGCCAAAAACTCTACCTAATAATCAAAAAATGTGCAATGGTGCCCAGAGCCAAGAATAGCACAACCGAACTCATCGACGCAGCAAACGAGATCTGGGGATTGTACTGGTGTACCATGGGATACCTGCTTAGCCACGAGCCAAACAGAAGTATTCCAGCTTGTAAATCGGCTGAGACGAGCGGAGGATCAGCACCCAACCCATATATAAAAATGAAGGTGAGATCGGACTACCTAACATGGGGCGTTAGTAAAGAACACCTTAAATGTTTTTGCAAACCCACAAAGGCAAAGCCAGGCATGCCGAATGGCAATGCTGATGCCCGCCACTTGAGATGTAGCCTCTGTTGCATTGGAGATCAGCCTCATCGAAGTATTAGATGAGGAAGTCAAGAGTAGCCACCTTAGGAGAGACAAGTTTAGTACTTTCTGGGGGCAACAACTCTGTAGGGGAAGTGATGAGTTCTGATACCAGATCCTTCTGAAGCTGGGTAAAATCTACCATATAGTTGGCTACTCTCAGTCCATATGTAGCTGAGGCAAAACATGTGCTTTCCAAAGTGGTCTATCGCCAGAGACTCCCTGTCTGGGGGATGTACTAAAATACTCTGTTCCACAAACTCCTTCTTAGCTGCAGTGGCCACCACGATGGCATCAATGGGGACACCCTTACTCAAGCATGCCTTATCCCTGGGAGGACTGAAGAAACTGACAGCTTTCATGGGCACGGATTCCACTGTCTCTGGCTCCTTCCAAACCCTGCCAGCGAAAAGTTCCACAAGCTCGTTGGCACAGGGAACACCCGGGTAGAGGCAGGCCCTTCCTGAATGGCTTGAAGAATACAGATTGGGTTTGGGAAGACCAACCCCCCTCTATCCATAAGAATTTCGAGGATGTCCCCAAAGGACATCTCCTCGGACGGTAATCTGGGGGAACCAGTCTCCCTCCTTGAAATATGTGTCTTTCATGAGGGACTCTCTGGAGGAGTGAAAGTGTCTCCTCTTGCTTGTTTTCTGCAAGGGGGTTCCTCTGCGGTGGGCTTGGGGGAGGATTCGGAAGAGACACGGACCCCCAAGTGGGGTAGTGCCTGCCTGAAGGCATTTACAGGAGGGATGACTCTGGAAGGATGAAGAGGTCTTGGCATCCAATCCTCAGAGGCTGGGGAGGACCCAAAGAAGGAGAGATAACTGTCAGGGTGGAGAAAATCCTCTCTACTGAGTGGAAGGCAGATGGACTGGACAAGGATCCCCTCTCCTCCCCAGTGGCCACAGCTATCCGAGGAGGGAGAAGGGACCCCGAAGCAGCAATGAAGCCTCCTGATATCGGCCCCAAGCCATCCAGTGCCTAAGCTCCCAACAGAAGAAGTGGTCTGAAAATTTCAGGCCCAACCGCACTCCCAGGGAGCAAACGCAACTTCACTGTGTCAAGGCACAGCATGCTCCAATGGTTGTGGAACAGATCCCGCCAGGGACCCTGATGTTGTCGAGAAGGGAGGGAAACTGGACACCCTTGGCCTCTCAGAAGAAATGCTCTGATCCTGACATTCCAAACCCAGGTGGGTCGGAAGAGGAAAGTGAAGTCCTGTGGATGAGGAAGGTCCCTTAGGCATCTCAAGTGTGGATGGCAATAACCCCAACTCGATCTGGGCCTTAAGGAAACTCATTCTATCCATATCTGTGGGTAGCAAACTTCTAGAGGACCTGGAAGACGACGAATTACCCGACCTTGCCAGAGATCCTGCCAATGTCCTACAATCCTTGGAGGGGCACCGACTCTGATGCATCCAATCTCTTAGACCTAGAAGGGGAACTGTCAATAACTATCTCACTCGACAGTACAACTGGATCCGAAGCCCTAGGTGGATCAGATGCCTTAGACAATGCACCGGACAGATTCAACAAATGGGTCAAATCCGGTGAAGGCTTGCGCCAAGTCGTATCCTAAGGTCTCCGAAGTGCCAAGGCTTCAGATCAGAGAGATTGATTTGAGGCTCTCTGAGCAGAAAAGCTGGGATCTGAAGCTATACAGACTAGGCTCGGATCCAGAAATCTGCAATCCAAGAGCCTACGTCTTTTTGAGACACAAGGAGACCCCTTGGAGAGAGGGGGGTCTTTTCTTTGGGTCTTGAGCAGCTTTAGAGGGAGAGTTTGAAGCCAGTGGACTACCCTGAGCTAACCCTCAACAGCAACTTACTTCTACACTTCTAAGAGCCCTGGGGATGAATTCAGCAGAAATGTCACTTTCAGCCTCCAGGTGAGGCTCTCCCAAACAGTACACAAACTCCTCGTGCGAGTCAGAATGAGGCATTTTCTGACCGCACGAAGACCACCTTTTAAAACCCAAAGGTTTCAGCCATCATGCGCCCAACACACACACACTAGAGAAAGTAGTTGAGAGAAGGTTTTTAAAATAACAGAAGGGGGAAACCCGAAGCTAAGAAAGGGAGAAGAAAAGCACCCTACACAGATAAAGTAGCTATAGGAGGTAAGAAAAACTAAGGTAGAAGGCAAAATATCACTTTCACTCACTCAAAATAAAGGGGAGAAAAAGGAGTCAATTATCTC
Source organism: Protopterus annectens (assembly GCF_019279795.1). Classification (NCBI taxonomy): domain Eukaryota; kingdom Metazoa; phylum Chordata; order Ceratodontiformes; family Protopteridae; genus Protopterus; species Protopterus annectens. The sequence continues at coordinate 832,943,793 of NC_056728.1, read as the reverse complement.
TACATGAGGAAGTTTGAGCCTGGATCACATCCTATGCATTCAGCAGCAAATGAGACCTGAGGGTTACAGGTCAGCAGGAGATTATGGGAATGGGAGGAGTCTGAGCTCTCAATCTGTCCATCAGATGCCGGCTCGGATCTGAGGTTGGATCCAAGACCCATCCATGACTAATAATAACACGGATAGAACAGACCCCAGGTTGTGGAACACCTGGAACAAAACTCAAGGAAGAAAACTAATCAATCCAATTAAGTACTGTGTTAATGCAGTCAAATTAGTGCTATGCAGTTTGCGTTAAGCTAAGGCTGGAGCCCAAACATCTAAAGAGTAATGCAGAGGTACTGAAATAGGAAGGTATTCATTCTGGAACAGAAGCTTTTCCCCTTCAATAAAGGGCACAGGTTAATGCCTACGGTGAGCAAAGCTGAAGACCCTGAGGGAAAAATTCTGTCTAGTTCAAAGTAAAGGATGGGGTGGGACTGCCCTGAATCTAAGGGTGAATACTGCTACTTTATTAGAAAGTTTCTTTATTCTTTTTCTTACCTTCCTGCCATTATTTGTTTCTTAGGTGTGAATGAGAATCTTGGATATTTGAAAGGTATGCATGTGTGCGTGATTGGGGTGGTACCAGAAAGGTTTTAGAAACTTTCTACAAAAATTCCCTCTTTCATCAAACGTTAGCTGACAAGAACAGCAGATGGGAAAAATCATAGCAAGCATAGCACCCTTTTCTCTAAAGCTGAATTTAAAATGTAACACTTCTTTTCAAAAGAATTCTTTTACTTCGAACACAGGCATATCTCCTCAAATAGTGAAGCAGAGCAGTGACACTAGACTCAATATTTACACAACCTACAGACCTTTCAGACATGTTTTGAAACTAAATATCAAAAACAAAAGGATAAGAGATAGGTATGAACTTTCAGATAAGGGACTGATAGTAGTGAAAGAATAAAAGTTTTAAAATCGGATCTGCACCAAATATTCTCCTCTAAAAACAAATGGAAAGGAATATACAAGAGAAAAAAGTGTTAGTTTAAGAAACTTGTTAGAGTGTGCTCAACAATATACTAAGGTCGAAAGTAACTTTGCTACAATTATGCAACATAAATAAGGTATAAGATAAAGCTTGCTTAAATGCAGAAATAGAGTTTAGTAATATGTAATCAGCATCCATACTAAATTACCATGGCTTGGAAAAGGAATCTGCTGAATGGACATATTTCCCTTACAGACTTAAAAACAGGATGTATGCAAGAGCAAAAATGCAAAATCTGCTTTTAAAGAATGGACAATGACACTGTGACAATGTGTTTCCTCAAAAATATGTTTTTCTGCATGGAAAACAGGACATGCTTATCAGCATGGGCACAAGAACAGATGTTCTTGTACAAAGATCCAAATAGAATACAGGACAATGTGCTTCCTCAAAAACATGTTTTTTCTGCATGGACAACAGGACACTGTTACAGGATGTTCACACTGCCAGAAAAGATGGTCTCTTACAAGACATTGTTAAACAAGGAAGCTTAGTATTGTTTCTACAGGATGAGCAATTCTCCAAAATAGAATATCAAGAGGAAATGTATATGTTTATGCATGACTAAAACTGTATATAAAGAGCTGTATAAATCCAGTTATGTTAGAGGTATGGTAGGGACTCATTTGTCCTAAGGTAAATGTTATATCTCTCACATCATCTGTGCTATATGAGAAGTAAAGTTGGAACAGTACTTTAAGCTGCAACTTTGTTCCGTTTGGTTTATTATAAAAAGTTATTTGTTACTGCTCTCTAAAGTTGATGCTGCAAAGTATATTCTCTCATCAGTGTATATTCTGCAAGTTTCTGTATGCAACAGACTGTGAATGCAAATATAACCAGGCTTTGAATTTTAGCAGAATCCAGCCAGTAAGACTGAGTGTCTTAAGAACACTTCAAATCCATCACACCAAGCAGTAAGCAGCTCCATGTAATTTTTCAATGGCAAACTAGCCTGCATTTGAACCTACAATCTGCATTCAAACACAGGAGGAGTGATGGTAAGCCCTGCAGAGGGTCACTTCAGTTAAATTGCAGTAACTAACATTTGTACGTATGTGTAAATCCTAAACAGAAGTATTCCAGTTTATGCAGCTTGCAGTAGTACAGTTTTTTAGACGTCTACATCCAGAGTGAGACTGAAGTTCCAGTCGCAGTGCCATAACTTTGCTAAGAAAAGGTGGATATCCACTAGCACAGCAGTCCGCTGCCTGTTGTGCTTTCCCAGCTTCTCGAGTGACTTTGAAAAATTTTCAGCCATCTGCAACAACAGCCTGATCACCTGTTTTCTTGCTCACTGGTAAGACTTTTTTCTAAGTAACATTTTTTTTTAGTATGGATGCTATCAGGCAGAATTCTAGCAAATGTAAGACAAGTTTTACTCTTAATGTAGCAGAACAACCAGATAAAATATGGAGTAAATTGCAATGTTGGTATACACAACACATTAGTAAGTGTAAAACCTTGTTAGGGCAAGTTGACATACCAGCATTATGTAAGTGGATTGTAACATTTGATTGGTATTTGCAACAAAAAAATGAAGTACATCATAGTAAATGTTTATTGTGTGATTCAAAGGAAACTGCATTTTATGTAATATGCCATAAACAAGCATTGCATGATATTGCTAAAAAAATAGACTGTGCAGACAGATCTGTTCATGATAAAGAATTAATTACGGGTACACAGTTTTCATTATATCCAGATGTAAAGCAGTTATGTCCTGTCAGTACATTAATTTCTGAATTACAACAGCAATCAAATCTGTTACTGACAGAGTCCCCTGTAGATCTTGTAACTCCCTTTAAAAATTATGTACAAGCATGGAATGATGCCACGGCTACACATACAGATGAGGACAGAAACAAAGCTTATGATACATTGACAGAAGACTTTAATAAGTTTTTAAAAGAGAAACAAAATGAATTTAAAATGTTCAAAACTGACATCCAAGATCTCTGTCAAAAGTGCATAGGAGCTCTGCAGTCAACAGAGGAATCCAATAACAGGCATCATATATCCCTTAAACACTTACAGGTAGAAATGACAGACCTTAAACAGCATCTGAAGGAAAAGGAAGAAGAATTAGATGAATTAACAGAGACTAACCTCCAAAATACTATTTTGATATCCCAGCTTAAAGAAGAGTTAAAAAACACAAAACCAGTCCAAATTCTAGAACAGGGACAGGGAACCACTACAGATTTATATACACAGTCTAGATTATTACAGAGTTTACCACAGTGGAATGATAAAAAGGGCATATTTTATAACATGCTTACATTTGAAGAATGGGTGGCATATAAAGCAGGATCTGATATATGGACAGATGCATTACTTAGATGTTTCTGGATTTTCATTCCCAAATGTTTTAACACTTTCATACAATTAAAGCAAGATGATTATCAGCTGAACACTAAAGTAGGACGTATGACAGCCGTTTTAATGGCATTTACACAAGGGCAGCCTCTCACAGCCAAATTATTAGATAATTTTAAAATTACTATCACAGATAAATTAATGGAACAAAATTATCATTTTAGACTTGCATTTCAAATCATATATAAAAAAACAGAGACATGGGAAAAAGAGACATACAAAAAAAAGAAGTTATGTTCTTACCATAACGTTCCATGTTAGTTGTCTTCTTCTCGCCTTCTTCTTGCTGGATGGGTTCGGAGCCGACCTCGGCTCCGACTCGGCCACTCTAAAAGCTCGAGAGTTGGTTCCACCGGCTCGAGGCTCCCCTTATATCCCACAATGCTAGGCGTGAGTTACCTCAGATCTCGTTTGTAAGCTAGGCCCAGCCTATAATAGTAATAGAATAATTAGTAACAAAGTCCACCTCTATAAATAAGGGAGAAGAGAAGGGTGACCTACATCCTGATCCAGGAAATATGCACAGCAGAGCATATACCTAAAGTATAGAGGTGGTAGAAAGAGAGGTCACAATCACAACTCCTCTAGGTCTGTCCAGGCCAGGGGGCAGGAGGGTGGGCGAAGAAGGCGAGAAGAAGACAACTAACATGGAACGTTATGGTAAGAACATAACTTCTTTATGTTAAGTTGTCTATCTCGCCTTCATTCTTGCTGGATGGGACCGTCCCTAGCACCTTGTCCCGGGTGGCCTAACGGAACAGACTCCTGAGAACAGTGGAACCAAAGTTAGCTCTATGCCTAGAAGCTAAACCCAACTTATAATGAGAAATGAAAGTGTGAGGAGTAGCCCAAGTAGCCGCTGCACAAATGGTGTCAATAGGCAGTCTGTCTTGGAAGGCTAAAGAAGTAGCCAAAGCTCTGGTGGAATGGGCCTTAGGTTTATTAGGCAGCTTTTGGTGTCTAATTTCATATACAAGGGAAATCAAAGATGTTAGCCATCTGGATAATGATACCTTTGAAACTGAAAGTCCCTTTCTGCCTTCCGCATAGGAGACAAACAGCTGGTCAGATTTTCTGAATTGTTTTGTTCTATCCAAATAGTACCTCAATTGACGATGAACATCCAGGCAGTGTAATTTTTGTTCAGACCTATTGGAATATTCTGGAAAAAGACAGGAGGTCAATGCTTTGATTTAGATTTGACGTCGAGACTACCTTAGGCAAAAAGGACGGGTTCGTTCGTAAGGATACCCTGTCCTTATGAAACAATAGATAAGGAGGTCGACAGCTGAGTGCTTGAAGATCTGAGACTCTTCTAGCTGAAGTAATGGCTACCAGAAAGAGAGTCTTCCATGATAGCAATTTTAAAGAACAGGAGACTGCAGGTTCGAAAGGGGGAAGAATCAAAGAAGCAAGAACTAAATTTAGGTCCCAAGGAGAAGGAGGATTTCTTATAGGAGGTCTGAGAAGAAAAACTCCTTTCAAAAAGGCTTTGCAAAGCTTGTGGGACATCAAGGCAGATTCAGAAATACCAACATGAAAGTTAGAAATAGCTGCCAATTGAACTTTAAGAGTAGAGGGAGATGAACCTGCATGGAAGAGTTCAGCTAGAAAATCAAGGACTAGTTGGATGGAAACAGTGAAAGGATCTATGTCCCTTCCTTGAGCCCAATATGTGAAGCGTTTCCACTTACTCAAATAAATCTTCCGAGTGGAAGATTTATGGGAAGCTATCAAAATATCTCGAACGGAGTGAGATAATTGAGGAAGCCTGGCTAAGGTTGGAACTGGAGGAACCAAGCAGTGAGGTTCAGAGAGGGGAGGGAGTGATGTAACTGACCCGACTGATGGATCAAAAGATCTGGAACTAGGTCCAGATGCCACGGTCGCTCCAATAGAAATTGATGTAGAAAGGGGAACCACACCTGTCGAGGCCAGTAAGGAGCAATGAGGATCAATGAGGCCTTCTGAGCGATAGCTTTCTGTATCACTTGAGAGATTAGTGGGAAGGGAGGAAATGCATACAGAAGTCCCCGGGGCCAAACTTGGACTAGAGCGTCTCTGCTGGGTTGGCCTGGTAAAGGGAATAGAGTGAAATATTCTCTGCACTTGCTGTTTTGGGGAGTAGCAAAAAGATCGCAGCAAGGCTGACCCCACTTGAGGAAAATTTCTCTCACAACAGAGTCTTTCAGAGACCACTCGTGAGGCATGAGGATAGCTCTGCTCAACTTGTCCGCAATTTGATTGGACTTCCGGGATGTGCGTTGCTATCAGAAATCGCTGAGAAGAAATCGCCCATTGCCACAATCTGAGTGCTTCTCGACACAGGGGGTATGACCTGGTTCCGCCTTGTTTGTTGATGTACCACACTACAGACATATTGTCTGTCTGGATTGCAATCGTTCCCAAGGGAAGAGAGTCTTGAAGGGCTTGCAACGCTAAAAGCACTGCTCTCATCTCCAGAACATTTATGTGCAAGTGGCATTCGTTTGGTTGCCATGTGCCCTGGACCATCCTGCCCTGATAATGCCCCCCCCACCCGATCAGGGAGGCATCCGTTGTCAGAGTAGCAACCGGAGGGGGTGGAACAAAGGGTCTTCCCAACAAGAGCTGAGGGGAAGACATCCACCACATGAGATGATTTCTGCACTGCGTGATCATAATGGTGTGGGACATTGGAAGTTGCTGGTATGACCATTGTGTAAAGAGCATCCATTGAAGGATCCGCATGTGGAATCTGGCTAATGGAAGCAGAGGTATGGCCGCCATAATTCCCAACACCTTCAGAACTGACCTGGCTTTGATTCTGTTGTTGTTGAAAAGGAGTGAGACCAGTTTGTGAATGTCGGTTATTCTCTGATGTGTTAGTCTCGCAGACATGTCTACTGTGTCTAGATTTGCGCCTATGAAAGTAATAGTACGACAAGGCGACAAAACAGACTTTTCGCAATTTATTGAAATGCCTAACTTTTGACAAATGCGAAAAGTGTAATCCCTGGCCATCAGAAGGAGATGCTTGGTGGGAGCTGTGAGGAGCCAGTCGTCCAAATATGGAAACACCTGGAATCCTTGTCTCAGGTGAGAAGCTACCACTGCCATGCATTTGGTAAACACCCGGGGGGCAGTGGTGAGACCAAAGGGCAGGGCCCTGAACTGAAAATGACTGGTTCCCAGCCTGAAGCGGAGGAACCTTCTGGAGAGTCTGTTCATTTTTATGTGATAGTACGCATCCTGAAGGTCTATAGAGCACATCCAGTTTCCTTTTCCCAATAGGGGAAGGATGGATTGCAGCGTGACCATCCGAAATCTTGTTTTCTTGACTGATCTGTTCAAGATACTGAGATCCAAAATTGGTCTCCAGTCCCGTTTTCTTTGGAACTAAAAGAACCTTGAGTAGATTCCGGATCCTTGCTGGTCTGCTGGAACTGGCTGAATTGCTCTTTTTGCAAGCAGTTTTGAAATTTCCAAAACCGCTAGATCCCTTTGAGCGGGTGGAACATCTGGAAGGGATTTTTTTGATTGGTTTGGAATGCGAAGAAAGGGGATAGAATAGCCTTCGGAAATGACGGACTGTACCCATTTGTCTTGAGTCAGGGATAGCCAGGCTTCTGGGTACAGTGACAATCTTCCCCCGACTGCCTCCGAAGGTGGGCAGTCGGGCAACACCTCAGGGATGCTGAAAGGGCTTATCAGAGCAAGCTTCCCGATTGCCCTGGTTCTGTGGAGCCCCCCTGCCTCGAGGGCGACGTCTACCATTGTTATTCCCGCCTCTGCCTCTGGCGGGGAAACGACTTTGTGCGTCAGGCGAAGTCCCTTGAGATTGTTTACGGAACCACATCTTTCCACTTTTCTGGCCTTTGGGGTAAGGCCTAGAAGGAGTAGAAAAACGGACTCCGACGGCAGAAAGAGTCTTGCCATCAGTTTCGCACCTAGTCAAGGTTTCTTTCACTTGAGGACCAAAGAGAGATGATCCATCAAACGGGGAGTTAGTGAAAGACGTCTTGAAGGGGTCCGCAAAATTGCATAGCCACATCCAGGCATGCCTACGTAAGGCCACACCTGTCCCTGCGGCCCTACTCGCTCCATCAGCCGCATAAGAAAGGAGGCGCATGGAGGAGTTGGTTATGGAGTTAAGGGTAGCCAGCTGAGTGTTCATCTTATCTTGAAAACCCGCAGCTGTAGGGTCCTTCAACATGTCACTCGCTTCTTTAATCAAGTCCCTTTGAAGACGAGTGAAATGGCACAGGTAGTTCAGCTTAACGATAGTAAATGTCGCTGACGAGAACATACGCTTCCCGTACCTGTCCATGGACCTAGATTCCTTGTTAGGTGGATGGACAGGTACTGAAGGATCAGCTAGTTCCTTCTTAGTGGCAGCAGCTACCACCATAGCATCCACAGAAACTCCTTTTGTCAAGAACTGTTTGTCTGTTGGTGCCGTTATGAACTTGGAGGGTCTCCTGGGAGTGGGGTCCACTGAATCAGGAGCCGTCCATGCCTTTTAGCAACCACCTGCGGGAGGGGGGCAAAGGGGGGGGGGCACCCAGGAGGTGGAAGGGCGAGAGCCAAACGCCTCAAGATACACGGATTCATCCTCCGAAGGGTTAAGGGCTGGCCAATTTCCCCTCTGTTTCAGGATCTCTAGAATGTCTGCAAAGGAGACATCTTCAGAAGGGGAACGGGGAACCCTCGGAATCATCTAAATCTGTGTCAGATGTGATGGACTCAGGTGAGTCAATGTGTTTCCTCTTACACTTCCTCTTCCGAGGGGGCTCTTCTGCCAAATCAGGAGAGGCCTCGGAAGAGGATGAAATCCCACAGGGGTTCCTGAGGAGCTGGCTCTCTGCGGTCCGGGATGAGGGAGTGAGTCGACTTGACCTGAGGCACCGAGAGGGAGGGGCGGACGGAGCCGACTGTGGAGTAGAGCCAGGCTCTAACACACTCCGCATGACCTCGAACGCACCCCTGTCAGGCAAAGCCAGAGGTCCCCGCCCGAAGCTGAGAACCTCCTCGGCACCGACAGTGATGGCTCCGAGGCGATGTCGGAGCCGAACTCACCAGCGCCGAAGCTCCGAGGGGAAGAGCGGCGTCGGAGAAGGGTCCGATGCCACTCACCCTCGGAGCCGACGATGGAAGTCCGGCGCCGAGATTCTTCTAAGGAAGAAATCGGAGCCGACGATGGAGCCGAAGACAATTGTATCGGCTCCGATGCTACCACAGTCTCGGTTCCGACACAACCCGGCTCCGAGCTCAACGGAGTCGGAGGAGGAATATACTGATGGACAGGGGCAGGCATCGACTGATGAGTCGGGCTCTGAAGCATCTGGGCCAGTGCCTCGGACTTAAGAAGTCGACTCACTACCCTCTGAAGGTCATGATCCGACAGCCTCGATGACCTAGAGGAGTGAGATTTATGGCTCCGTTCAGACAGCAGGGGAGATCCTGGAGCCGAATGAACGGAGCCAAGGGATGGTGACCTGGACCTCTTCCTAGATGTCGGCTCCGAAGGTCTGGTCGGAGCCGACACGGAATTTAATACCTCGGCTCCAGCTGGAGCCGAGGAACCACAGAAACTGTGGACTGAGACTCATCGGCTCCAGCCGGAGCCGATGTAGGCAGAGGTTTAGAAGCCTTAGGTCTCGGCTCAGTTGTTGGAGCCGAAGACCTAGAAGCCTTGGAGGGCTTCCCTGAAGACACAGTAAGGGAATCCTCAGGCTTGAGTAAACCTCTTAAAATTAATTTATTTTTCTTTCCTGCAGGACCCTGGGACTGAAGCCATGGCAAACAGCACAGGAGTCCTGCAGGTGCAAAGGTCCCAGGCAGTAGACACAAGAAGTGTGACCGTCTGTCAGAGACATTTTCTGACAGCACGCATCACACTTCTTGAAGCCTGAGACCTTTGATTCTTTAGACATTCCGAAAGTGCAATCACACACACAGTCAAAAACACACTGATTACACCCTGTCTAGTTTTAGCTTAAAATAAAACAACTAACTAGGTTTTAAATTAAGAAAAATAACACACACACCCACTAGGGAAGGAAGAAGGCCTGAAGGCCCGAGGGAAGAACTTAAAGTTCTTGTGGGGAAAAAACAGGAATTTTAAGAAAAAGGGGCAAGAATTCCTCTAAACTAAGGGAAATAAGTATAAAAATTAAAAATAAAGGGGTTGAAATACACTGACTTTACAAGAAAGTCACTTACTCACGCCTAGCATTGTGGGATATAAGGGGAGCCTCGAGCCGGTGGAACCAACTCTCGAGCTTTTAGAGTGGCCGAGTCGGAGCCGAGGTCGGCTCCGAACCCATCCAGCAAGAATGAAGGCGAGATAGACAACTTAACATCAGTTAATACATTGCTTCTTAGAACAAGTCAAAGGGGTTCCAGGGGATATTAAATGTATCTACGAAGAAAATTCTGATACCCTCACTGATTTGGTACAAAAACTAATGAGGGGACGGACTATGGCTGATGATGGGACTTTATACTCGCACCATATCTTTGCATGTGAAGATAATAGTGAGCCACTTGAAGTAATTGGTGAAGTCAAAAACAGGGGAAGGCAAAGATGGTGTGACCAACCACCAGCAGAAAGGGATGTGTCAGCACCACCAGCTCCTGCCTCTATGCTTGTAGTACCAGGATCAAGCACAGGTAATGAGCAAAAGGCACCAACATGCTTCTTTTGTAAAAAAAATAGGACACGTTAAGCAAAATTGTGATCATGACAAAGCCTGGCGCAAAAAGAAGGAAGAACAGGGAGTGTTTCCAAAAAGAGAGCAAACAAATTTACAAGAAAAGTCAGAAAAGCAGGATTATGTACAAAAAACTTACAATATTAGTAAAAACAGTTATAAGAGCCATCAATATACAGGAAAAGGGAAAGTATGCCCGGAAGATTTTCAAACAGTTTCACCTGTAAATCCGAAACATTTGATAGAACAGGCAGAAGGAATAGCTAGGCAACAGTTAAAAAAAGAGATTGAAAAACCTAAATATGTAGATCATTCAGACACAGAAGAAGATGACAAACAAAAACATGAGGTGTGTCATATTGCATTTGATAATAAAGGAGAGGATGAGTGGATTTCCTTACAATAGGGATGTGCCCCCCCTACTCTGGTATCTTTCCTGACTACCTTTAAAAAGGGTCGAATGGACGACCACTGATTGATATTTGGGTAGAGGGGTCACTGTGGAAAAATGTCTTAATAGACACAGGAGCAGCAGTATCTGTCACAAACAGACAGTTACCAGTAAATCCTATAAAAAAAGGTTTGCATTTCAGCATTTAATGGCACAGGATGCTATGCAGTGAGTAGCCAAAATGTGGACATAAAGTTTAGTTAAGAGGGACAAATATGGAAGGGTGCATTTTTAATGCATCCATCTTGCACAAATACCATTATTGGTATGGACATTCTAGGACCTTTAGGCATAGTAATTGATTTACCTAATGAAATTCTGTGGATGTGAGACAAACAAAGAGAGGAAGAGCAAAATACAGGTTGCTATGCAATCTCTCTACCTGACAAACCTGAAAAACCTGCAGGCTATATAAATACAGACAGTGAGGATGTATGGAAGCATTTACAACAGCAATTCCCAAATCTATGGTCCAAGGGTCCCAGTGATTGTGGGAAACTAGAAAGCCCAGTAGGAATAGGAAGTGATCAGGACTATATACCACCTTTTCAAAAACAATATCCTATTCCTAGGGAAGCAGAAGAACATATGGAAAAATGTATTGCAGAATGGGAAAGAGAAGGGATTATACAAAAAGGCAACAGTCCTACAAATTCACCAATCTGGCCAGTTAAGAAAAAAGATGGTAGTTATCGTCTTGTTATTGATTTACGAAAGGTTAATCAATATACCACTCCTAGAGCACACTTGATTCCAGGAGTCCCAGAGTTGGCTGCATATATTAAGCCAAAAGTAAGTGGTTTACAGTAATAGATTTAGCAAATGGCTTTTTTGCAGTGCCACTCAAGAAAAAAGATTGGCCAAGATTTGCCTTTACATTTAAAAACCAGCAATATGTTATGACAAGGTTACCACAAGGGTTTCAAAACAGTCCAGTTATTTTTCATCAGACAGTAGGATCCATTCTACAACATTTGGAAAAGGATGATTCAGTAATACATTACATTGATGATATTTTAATTCAGTCAGAAACAGTAGAGGAGCATGTACGGCTTCTTAAGATAGTTTTTCATACTCTACAGCAAGCAGGGTTTAAGGTTAAAAGTGAAAAAATTCAGTTTATGACACACAAAGTTAAGTTTCTAGGTACTATTATAAAACCAACAGGAAGATCTCCTTGCCCTGTACGTGTACAAGGCATTTTACAAATGGAAAAGCCACTGACTACAGCAGACTTACATAAATTCATGGGAATCATGAATTACAATAGGGAATTTATAGAGGATTATGCAGCCGTGGCTGCTCCCCTATACAAAATGTTACATGAACAAAAGAACTCCACCTTTTTAGAGTGGGGATCTCATGAAGAGGAGGCATTTTCACAGATAAAAATAAAACTAGCACAAGCTACAGAACTAATAGCGCCCACTCCAAGGTTACCATTTGTGTTACAAGCAGCAGCAGGAAAAAAAACACTGTCTGTGGTACTACTACAGGAATTGCCACATGGTAGTGACAACAGAATGGAAAAAACATTACGCCCAGTCACTTTCTTTAGCAGAAAGATGACTCCAGTGGAATTGGGTTACCATCCATGTATACAGCAGTTATTAGCCATTTACTGGGGTATTAAACAAACTGAATATTTGACTGTATTTTCCAGCATTATAGTACAAACACCACATCAAGCTGTAAAAGCTTTGATAGACAGTTTTGAAATGAATAAAATTACAGATGGTATTAGTCAGGCAGTCTTTGCAAAATGGATGGCACTTTTTGGAATGAAAACTTAATATACAGACAGGGGATAAATACCATTTGTCAAACCATATGGGATATGAAGGAAAACAGCATAACTGTTTAGAAAAGATAATGTCACCTGAGGTGCAATTTTTAGCATCGGATTTTGATCACTAAGCCATCCATCTTTGTGGATGGAGCACGATATTGGGGCCAAGGCAGATACTGGACAGGATTTGCCATAGTTCCAGAGAATCCACAATTGGGTTCTCCTGAACTAATCAAGTTACCAGGGCATATGTCAGCTCAAAGAGCTGAACTGGAGGCAGTATTGTATGTGCTAAAGTATTACAATCCTATTAACATTTTTTCAGATAGTGCTTATGTAGTAAATTCTTTAAGACTACATATGGAAACCTGGGTAAGACGAGGATTTGTGGATAGTGTAGGTAAACCATTACGGCATGCTGAAGTATTAAAAGACATATATAAAGTTATAACAATGTCAAAACAACAAGGACAGTATAGCATCTTAAAAGTAAAAGCACATCAAAAGCCAACCAGTGAAACTTACAGATTAAATGTGTTAGCTGATACCTTGGCCAAACAAGCAGCACAAAATGGAAAAGAACTTCCAGAATATGAGTATGCCAATGTAGAAGTTATTGTCTTAAAAGAGCTAGATAAAGAGTCAATAGAGAAAGACCTTGTAAATATACAAAAACAACAGGGCTTAAAAGAAGAAACCGATCAGTGCAGACTGGCAGGTATACCACCAAAGGAGTACTATGCATACACGACCTCCAAAGGGTTACAGTTGCCATATGTACCATTTCAGTTGGCACGCCAGTTGGTCAAGTTAAATCACCAAATACTGGGCCATATAGGAATTGACAAGTTATGGGCAGTTGTAAAAGAAAAGTATTGGAACCCAAATTTAAAAAAGGTCTGCAAACTGATTATAGAAGAATGTTTAATCTGTCTTCAGGTAAATGCTAAAAGCAAAAGGCCTCAGTTACATCGAGTACAGCCAGCGGATGGGCCATGGTATACAGTTCAAATAGATTATGCAGGTCCATTACCAACAACAAAGGGAGGTTACAGATATCTATTAGTAGTAGTGGATGTCTTTTCAAAATGGGTAGAAGCAATTCCTACCAAAACCATGACAGCAAAGGCAACAGCAGAAGCCTTATGGAAAAATATTTTCTGTCATTGGGGATGGCCACGGGTCATAGAGTCAGACAATGGCCCACAGTTTGTTAGTGATCTCATTAAACAAATGTGTAATTTGTTAGGCATACAGCAAAGGTTTCATGTACCATACCATCCACAATCTAATGGCATCGTAGAACGTATGAATCGGACGTTAAAAGAACGTCTAAAAAAGGCATGCTTGGAAAAGGGCAATACATGGGTACATCATCTGCCTGGTATTTTAATGGGTATTCGAGCAACACCATACAGCAAAACAGGTATTTCCCCATATGAAATAATGACAGGCCGCAAAATGCCCATACAATTACCATTTGATCCAGATTTACCTAATGGTAGGCCCATGCTAGAAATTAGCAAACATCAGGAATGGCTAAAACAACTTACTAGTATATGTGACTATAATGCAAGGGAGCAAGCGTTCCATCTATGGAAAAAGGTGCCAATAATACCAGCTGAAGAAAACCTTCCCTGTGGAACCAAAGTATTGGTAAAAACATTCCAAATGGAAGGACCATGGGCTAGCAATTGTCAAGGCCCTTTTGAAGTAGTGGAACAAATTGGACCATTAGTGTACAAAATCAAAGGAAAAAAGAAATACAGAACAATGTTGGTACATAAAGATCAACTAAGAATGATAAAAAATAGTGAACAATGTAAATCTGATTAAATGTATTCTTTTGTAGGTTTCCAACAGAGAAAACCCTAATGAAATTGACATGGTTTAAAGTGCATCCTTTTGAAAATCCAGTTTCGGATGACCAAAGGCAAAATGATTCAACAATGGAATTTCTATTTAAAGGATGTTTTTTTAAATTGATAATAGCTATTATACTAACTATTATTGTATTGCTTAGTATTAAATTATACTTACAACCTGTTAATCAAACTGTAAAGTTACATAAGAGAGAAAGTAAAGAAATGTGGGAAAATGGACATGCCTGGTCACCAGCTTTCAACACTTTCGTAGCAATGCAATGTTGGTATGCAAAAGCATGAATGTTTCTAATTGTTGGCTATGTAGTTTAATACCAAAAATAACAGGGGTAATGCCTCTAATACCTATTCCACTAAATTCTCTTAGTAGTTGGAGAGTGTTAATAAATGAAACAGGAGATCAAGTTATAAATGTACAATTACGTAAAGCAAGAGTACAGTTATCTGCTATAGTACAGGGGATCACATGTTTTCAACAAAATGGAACTGTTCCAGTGGGTAATAGCAATTGTATTCAAACAATTGAAATGATAAATTTTCACAACCACATACCAGTAAGTGGAGTATTTTCTCATGGTTTTCCTATTTTAATACCAATTAAGGGTCAGTTAATATTAAGTGACACAGCAGTATTTCATTTTTCACAAAATGACAAAAATGACTGTAAAACTAATATTACATGTTGGAGAAGTAAAACAGATAAAACTTTACAGTTGTACATGATAAAACTCCTACTATGGGGCAAGTAAATGGCAGTCTGGCAAATAGCAGTGTTGCTCTATCAGATGGGTTATACTACATCTGTGGTAAATATGCTTATAAATGGTTACCAAAGGGATGGGATGGCACCTGTTATATAGGATTAGTGGTACCAGCAATGCATCATGTAAAAGAGTTGCCAAAAGGAAACATTAGGAATACAAAAAAGAAAAGGGATATATTACCTGTAATTGAAAGTCCAGAAAATCCAGTAGACACCTTAGATACATCACATATATATCATCAAAATCTTGATTATATTAAATTAAAAGATATGGATTTAGGAGATGATGTAATCTCTGGAGCAGGTATTTTCCTTTATGTAGGGCTGCAAAAGCCATCTGGGAACTGAGAAAACTATCTAAACTAGTTGAGGTATTGGCAAATGCCACTTTCAATGCAGTCCTTGACATTACTGTCGAAATGACAGCAATACAAACTATGGTTTTGCAAAATCGAATGGCATTAGATTACATATTAGCATCACAAGGGGGTACATGTGCTTTAATAGGAGAACAATGTTGTACATTTATTCCAGACAAAACAGAATCTGTAAAAGCACATTTAGAAGTGATTGCACAAGTGTCTCAACATACTAGAAAAAACTGGAATGATGACTGGAGTGAATGGTTTAGTAATCTATTTACAGGATGGACAGGAAAAATCACTGTATTTTTAATTTCTTTTATTGTTATTGTAATGCTTGGTTGCATATTATTTACATGTATTAAAGTCTGCTTAGCAAAAGCTAGTCAAGTTACTGTTGTTAATTGTCATAATGAAAAAGTATTACCAAATAATGCTGAATTTATTTCTCTAGTTTAAAATAAAAAAGACGGAATTGTTAGAGTGTGCTCAACAATATACTAAGGTTGAAAGTAATTTTGCTGCAATTATGCAACATAAATAATGTACAAGATAAAGCTTGCTTAAATGTAGAAATAGAGTTTAGTAATATGTAATCAGCATCCATACTAAATTACCATGGCTTGGAAAAGGAATCTGCTGAATGGACATTTTTCCCTTACAGACTCAGAAACAGGATGTATGCAAGAGCAAAAATGCAAAATCTGCTTTTAGAGAACACTGACATGCTTTTCTGCATATATAAAAGATGGACACAATATGTTTCCTAAAATAACAGGATGGACACAATATGTTTCCTAAAACAACAGGATATGTTTATGACACTGTGACAATGTGTTTTCTCAAAAATATGTTTTTCTGCATGGAAAAACAGGACATGGCACAAGAACAGATGTTTTTATACAAATATCCAAATAAAATACAGGATGTTCACACTGTCAGAAAAGCTGATCTCTGACAATGTGTTTTCTCAAAAATGTTTTTCTGCATAAAAAACAGGATATGCTTATCAGCATTGGCACAAGAACATATGTTCATATACACAGATCCAAATAGAATACAGAACAATGTGTTTCCTCAAAAATATGTTTTTCTACATGAACATCAGGACACTGTTACAGGATATTCACACTGTCAGAAAAGCTGGTCTCTTACAAGACATTGTTAAACAAGGAAGCTTAGTATTGTTTCTACAGGACTAAAACTGTATATAAAGAGTGTATAAATCCAGTTATGTTAGAGGTATGGTAGGGACACATGTCCTAAGGTAAATGTTATATCTCTCACATCATCTGTACTATATGAGAAGTAAAGTTGGAACAGTACTTTTAAGCTGCAACGTGGTTCCGTTTGGTTTATTATAAAAAGTTATTTGTTACTGCTCTCTAAAGTTGATGCTGCAAAGTATATTCTCTCATCAGTGGATATTCTGCAAGTTTCTGTATGCAACAGACTGCGAATGCAAATATAACCAGACTTTGAATTTTAGCAGAATCCAGCCAGCAAGACTGAGTGTCTTAAGAACACTTCAAATCCATCACACCAAGCAGTAAGCAGCTCCATGTAATTTTTTCACTCCCAAATAAAAAATAAATCAATAAAACATCTGTACATGATGATGTTTTGCAAAAACTGATTCTAAAATAACTTTTTTTCCCAGTTCATCAGGACTATATTTGCATAGCTGGGGACCATAGCAGATTAGTTCGTCTCTCAGTATAATTCAACAACATAAGCAAAGAAAATGCAAAGGGGAAGGATACCTCCCTCAGGCTATAGTGTATGCACTATAATTTATAATGGGATTCCCTCTCAGGCTATAGTGCATGCACTAATTTGTAAGTGGATTCCCTCAAAGTCACATTTTCCTCCAGCCACATGGGTTGGCAAATGTCCACTGTTTGATAAGGAGTGTAAAGATGATGAATTCCTAGGTATACGAATAGTAGTGGCACACCCTGTGATAGAAAAAAAGTATTACTTCTGCCTCTTAAAAGTACTCAGTTGTATTTATTCTGCTGCATTTATTGCTGCTTGGTAGTAGCCTGATTAAATTGTAACTGTTATTCTAAGCCTTTTGGTTTACGTACTTGGACTTCAGACCAGTTGTTTTACATTAAGAAGGTTTGTGGTCTGCACTCTTGTGGGAGGAGAGGCTAGATTCTGCCCTTCTGAGCTGGGAATTTCTGGATAAAGGATTATTGTGCCTGCTTATTTGAACTGTTTCTTTCTGAAATTGGTGTGTCTTGCTTGCTGAAACATAGACTAGATTTAGGCATGCTGAAACTAGCTTTCTTTGCTTAACTTGAGCACTAATCCAGGCCATCTTTTTTGGAGAATGTTCCCCTGCACCCTAGTGACAGGAGTGTGCAGTTAGAACTTGTCTGATCGAAGACCGCTGGAACGGGGCTCAGTTTTTAGCTTTTTCTTGGTTAATTGATTAATTTGTTTAAATCAGTTTGCTCATTTGCTACTGTTATATTAAAAATAAAATACACTTACACATCGCCACTTAGCAAGGGTTAAACTATTCCTGGCGCCATAAAGTCTGCTGTTCAAATTTTCCCTTAGAACTAGACAGTTTTTTAGTTTTATCACTCAAATCTGTTTCTCTGAGCTCAGCACTTGTTCACAACTTGTTGTAAGCACTAAATAAGCTACAAATTACTACAGCACTCAACTTTCCTCACTAGTCTAGAGGAAAACAGTTGTTAGTACTTAATAAGCACATCCAGACATCTCTAAGAGTTAGCTCCCTGTGTTTTCTCCTGTCAACCTGATGAATCTGGGCATCTTGGGGGAAATGCAGCAATTGCCTCATGTACACAGACAACCCTCTCCTCCTACAATCCAACACTACAACCTGTGTGAGATGCACTTATATAGCCAAACTGGAAGCAAACCTCTCTTCCCCCCCAAGACTGGACTATACAGTCACGAGGAGAATTAAACACTTGCACCACACCACGCTCATCACATAGGCCCTCAAAACCTACACCACCAAAACACACACTTAGCAAATCAAAACACACACCTATATTCGTGGAGGCTCTCAATAAAAATATCCTCATGCAATAAGAGACTTCCAAAGCAGAAACGCAAGCAACCTCCAGCCCCAACAAAACCCAAATGACACATAGCCCACAAACTCAGTGTGCCACTCAACCACAGCCCATAAGGTATAACAACATACCCAACACTCTAGACATAGGTGACTCTATAGTCAGGCACACTGATGTTCCACTTACCAGGCTAAAGGAGAAAATTACTGTCAGCTGCCTGTCTGGTGCCAGGATCTGCCACATAACGCACGCACTCGGGTCACTCCACAACAAGTACAAATAGGACTCTGTTATACCTCCCTGAATTACATGAAAAGAGACATGGAGGAGCTCTGATCTTGTAGCACAGGCAGTTATGACCCTAGTCCTGAGTAGCATCCTGCCATCACCCATAATGATACCACAGTACAAGGACAAAATGACTGACTTCAACAATTGGCTAAGCTTCTGGTGTCATTCTAACGGAATCCAGTATCTGTCTGCCTGGGATGACATGATCGACAGACCACGATGCTTTGCCAAAGATGGTCTGCACCTGTTGTCCTTGGGATTCCGGATACTGGCTAAGGCTCTTGCCACCCCTATAGTGCCTTTTTTAGGCAAGGTTCAAATGACAAATTCACTACCGTAATAGGTGCAAGCAAGAAAAATCTGAGGGTAATGCTACTCAATGCTAGAAGTCTAAACCTCAAAATGCATTCACTCGAGGTACTCCTTAAAATGAAGAACATCGACATCTGTGCAATGACAGACCTGGTCCAAGGCTCCAGAGAGCACCCCTGCATTACCAGGCTAAAATTCATGCCACACGTTTCGGACACCTAACCTGGACCGAAACACTAAAGGCGGAGGCGTGTCCATATTCATTAAGGATACCCACACCTCCAGGCTAGTTGTTCAGCGTAATGCATCCGAGATTATCCAAGTGCAACTAACTCTGGGCAAGACCGCAATCCAAATTGTAACTTGCTAAAGATCCCACACCATGCCCCAGGATTCCCACTCCTCATTTCTTGAGACACTGAAAAATATTAGGGTACAACCCAACAACTAAATAATGGGCGATTTCAACTACCCCACCATTAACTGGGAAAAAGTACAGTTTTGTACCTACCATAAATGTAGATGTTCGAGTGCTAATACAGCTGCAGTCATAACAGATGGGTTCTCCTGCCGTCAGGCGGGTCCTCGGTCGGCCGAATTCCAAAGTCTAGGTCCGGCGTCGGTTGTCGTCGCTTCTTCCCTGACGTCAGTGCCAGGGTATAAAAGAACCAGCCGACGCCATTTTCTTCAGTTTTTCTTGCCCCAGATGTCAGGTGCCCCCAGAAGGAAGGCAATACATAAATTTGTGTGATAAAGCAATGCAATATAATCAAAATACAGTAGTGCAAGCAAATACATCAAGAATGAATACCCCAATCAGGTTGTATGAGGAAGTGTTAGCCAATAGGCCTGTCCCAAGAGGGGAAGGAGGGAGGGAAACCTGGACTGCAGCTGTATTAGCACTCGAACATCTACATTTATGGTAGGTACAAAACTGTACTATGTTCATCGTGCATACAGCTGCAGTCATAACAGATGGGTAGAATCCCAAAGCTAAGAAAGGGGTGGTAGGCACTAGGTGGAACTAGGAGGAGCCAGAATGCCCTGCAAGACTGCAGTGGCAAAGCCCGCTCTAGATTTGGAGTATAATGGAAGGTGGTAGTGCTTGGAGAAGGTATGCACAGAACTCCAAGTGGCTGCTTCCAAAACATCTTTGGTAGGAACTCCTCTGAGAAAAGCTGCAGAGGTAGCCGTGGCCCTTGTGGAGTGAGATCTGATGCCTGTAGGTACAGTTTTGCCATGAAAGGAATAGCAAAAGCATATGCAGTGGGCTATCCATTTTGAGATAGTCGTGTTTGGAAATTGGCTTTCCTTGAGCTCCTATAGCATAGGACACAAAGAGCTGTTCTGATTTTCTGAAAGGCTTTGTTCTGTCCAAATAATAATGCAGCTGTCTGTGGATGCCCAAGGACTGTAGTAATCTCTCCCCTTTGTTTTCAGGATTAGGATAAAAGGTAGGTAAGTGTATAGCCTGATTCAAAGCTACCCTGGATACCACTTTTGGCATAAGGGACGGGTTGGTTCGTAAGGAAACTCTGTCCTGATGGAAGATGATGAAAGGCTGCACAGCCACGAGAGCTTGTAGTTCCAATACCCTACGAGCTGAAGTAATAGCCAGAAGGAAAGCTGCTTTCCAGGACAAATATTGCAAATCTGATGAGGCAGCTGGCTCAAAAGGAGGCAAGGTCAGCTTTTCTAGAATGAAATTGAGATCCCAAGCAGGTATTGGTTGTTTCCTTGGGGGTTTCAGATTCTTAGCCCCTCTGAGGAACTGTCTTAAGAGGGGGTGAGAGAATAAGGGTGGATCAGTGTTGTATTCTGCAGAAATGGCTGAGGCATGGATTTTGATGGAGGAGAAAAAGTCCACTGCTTAGCAGCTCAGCTAGATACTGTAATATTTGAGGTAAATTCAGTTTTCCAGGATCCTGGCCCTTTTTCTCATTCCAGACAAAACCGTTTCCATTTTGCGGAGTAAGCTTTTGTAGTAGACGGCCTTCTGGACTCCAAAATGACATCCTGCACCTCATTGGAGAGTACAGTCTGTTGTGATGCTAAGGAATCTTCCATGGGGCTAGATTGAGTGTTTTTAGCTGACTGTGAAGAGTTTTGAAGCTGTGCTGAGTCAGAAGAGGCATTAGAGGTAGGGTCCATGGTGGGGAATGCGTCAGGCTCCTCAGGAGTGGGTACCAGTGTTGTCTTGGCCAGTCTGGAACAATGAGAATCATCTTTTGTCCGTCTGCTCTGGTTTTTAATAGAACTTTGGGCAGCAGAGGAAGAGGCGGGAAGGCATAAACTCTCATTGATGTCCAACTGAAAGAGGGAGCGTCCACTCTCCAGGCCTTTGGATGAAAAATCCTTGAGCAGAATTTTGTCAATTGGTGATTTTTGTGGGAGGCAAAGAGATCTATGTCTGGCCTTCCCCATGCTTGAATTATCTCTGTAAAAACTTGAGGATGCAACTTCCATTCGTGTGGATCTGTCATATTTCTGCTTAGGTTGTCTGCCAGTGTGTTTTCCTTGCCTGGCAAGTACTGTGCTTGTAGTTCGATTTGTAAGTCCAGGGCCATGTTCCAAAGTGACATGACCAGTCTGCATAGGAGGTATGAATGGGTTCCTCCCTGTTTGTTTATGTACCACATTACTGTGGTGTTGTCCGTCCTTATCAATAGTTGACCTGGTTGCAGAAGGTCTTTGAAAGCTATAATAGCATTTATTACTGCTAGCATTTCCTTTTGATTGATGTGTAGGTGCTTTTCTTTTTGGGACCATTTGCCCTGAATGCACCGATCTGTCATGTGCGCCCCCCCCCAGGTATAGTCCGAGGCATCTGTTGTGATGACTTGATTTGCTTGAGGCTGGCTGAATGGGAGACCTGTGTTTGTTTGGCATGCTTGGGCCCACCACAGAAATTCCTTTTGAAGACATGGAATTAGTGGTATTATTGTTTCCAAACTGTGGCTGTGTTGAGACCATAGGTTTTTCAGGTACCATTGAAGTTTCCTCATATGCAGCTTTGCACATAGGATTAGTAAGATGCAAAATGCCATGAATCCCAGAGCCTGCAGGATTTTCCTTGCAGTCAGCCTGGTGCAATTTGCTAGTGTTCTGAAGTATTGAGTTAGTTGCCCCTGCTTCTCTGGCGTGAGGTAGCCCAGGAAAATTATTTTCCGAGAGGGTATTAGCCTTGATTTCTTTTTGTTGACTGTGTATCCCAGAGAATTCAACAACATTATTACATAAGCCAGATGTTTCAGAAGAATGTGCTTGCTGTCCGCTTGGATCAGGCAGTCGTCCAAATAGGGGTATATTTGTATCCCTTGAAGTCTGCAGTAGGCAATTACTGATGCCAGGCATTTCGTGAATACTCTGGGCGCAGTAGATAAGCCAAAGGGCAATGCAGAGAATTGATAATGGGTTGAACCTGCAAGAAATCTGAGGTATCTTCTGCAATTTTGTCTGATTGGGACATGCAGGTATGCCTCCTTGAGGTCTAATGTTACCAGCCAAGACTCCTTGCCCAGCATGGGAAGAAGCTGCTATAGAGTGAGCATCTTGAATTTTGGTACGAGTAGAAATGTGTTTAGGATGGATAGGTCCAAAATAGGTCTCCAATCTTTTCCCTACCTTGGTACCAGGAATAGTCTGGAATAAAAACCTTGACCTTGTTCGTGCGTAGGTACCTCTTGAATAGCTTTCATGTCTATGAGATCTGAAATTTGTCTTTGTGCCTCTGCCCTTTGATTGTGTGGCAGGTTTGGCATGCCTCTCATTTTTGAAAGGGTGTGAAAATGGAATCTGTAGCCTCTGTTTATAATGTTCAGGTTCCATTTGTCTTTTGTGACAATATGCCAATTTTTTGAAAATAATGCCAGTTTTCCGCCTAATGGTGCTGCCATTTGAGTCTTGCTTGGCATGCAAAGGGGAAAGTCATTGGGCTTGCTTTCTGAATGGTTGCGAGTTATCCTCACCACCTCTTTGTGTAGGAGCTTGCCACTGTCTGCCTCTAAACGATCCTTGGGATTGCCCTCTGCCCCTTGGGCGCCTGTATCTACCTCTTTGGGGTCTGTCCGTTGCTGGAAAGGACCAATTTTTGGAAGGACAATTTCTACTGAAACGTGGGGGTTGTACCTGTAGAAAATCTTTCACTGTTTGCATTGATTTAGCCTTTTTCTCCATTTTCCTTAATACCTCCTCAGCATTAGCACCAAAATTATACATCCTTTTGTATAGGGGCATCTAGTAGTTTAGCTTTGACATGATCTGGTAAGGTTTATTCCTTGAGCCAGGCATGTCTACGTATGACTGATCCTGTAACAGCAGCTCTACATGAGGCCTCTAGAGTATCAAAACCACATTGTAAGGTATGTTTACCCACTTGTTCTGCACTATGCATCAAATCCTGCAACTCCTTCAAGTCTGGTTGTTCAGGTTGTGACATTTTACTTCTCAATTGTGATAACAAAAACTGTTGGTACTTTAGCATATGGAACTGACAGTTTAATGCCCTCATGGTTAAGGTGGCCGAGGTATATACCTTTTTTCCCCACCTTTCTAAGGATCTGGAATCTCTCTCGGAAGGTAATGGATTTTTAGCAGTGGAGGCCTTAATTCCCTTGGGGCCCTGTGAGATAGTTTCTGGGTCTGGGTCAGCAGCATGGCTTTTGTATAGAAATTGGTGCGAGTCAGGAACCCTGTAGTACCTGTCAGGCTTGACCGGAGCTGGAGGTAGAGAATCCGGGTTAAGGCAGGCCTCCGAGTACACATCATCTAGTATGTCCAAGACAGAGGTATAGCTAGAGGCCTGTACTGAGGTAGCATGAGAAATTCCCTAAGCCTTTTCTTGGAATCTGAATAATCTTGGCCTTCCCAGTGGAAGTGTTCCCTTAAGGTATGCAAAGTTTCCCCAAATGAGTAATCCTCTGGGGGGGAGACAGAGGGGATGGACTCCTCAGCATCAGAATCCTCAAAAAGGGAGTAAGAATGTTCCTGTTCATCAGAGTGCTCTGAAATAATGGAGCCCTGATCAGAGGAGGGGGATTCTTCCTCCACTCTGGGCCTTTTGTCCGGGGGGGGGGGGGTTTGAGAACCCCTGATAACAGTAATCAAATCCTCAGCCATTTTAAGCATCTGTTTTTTAGGCATGGGGCCTGGAGATGGGCCCTGTGTAGCTTGTCTCTTAGAATGCATGGCTGCTTTAGACTTAGTGTAAGCCTTTATGGAAAAAGAAGAGGAAGGTCTGAAGACACCTTGAGAGGGGGTAGACCTGTCCACATTTTGAGATTCACCGCAAAGAGTGGCTTCGGTATCTGTAGTCGGGGTGTGGGCAGAGGAGCCTGTGACCTCGGGCACAGGAGACACCGCCAATGTAGTGTCGTCGGTAGGCGCCTCACTGAGAACCGGACCACGTGTAGTCGGCTTTGGCGTGGTGTCGGTAGAGGCCGCGGACCTCGTGTGTCGGTCCTTGTCTTTGCATTTTTTAGACAAAACTGGAGTCGGAGTATCCGACGACATAATGTAGTTAAATTTTTTGCCAAAATAATGCTGGGCGAACACCGCCCGACGCTTAATGGTGCGTTTGTTGAATGTAGCACAAAAGCAACAGACCGAGACGTCGTGGTCTGGGCCTAAACAAGGAATACAGAGGGAATGGAAATCCTTATGCGGCATTTGCTTCCCACATGAAATACAATTATTAACTTTGTCTGACATCGGTCTGAGGCAAGAAAAGTTTCCCCAACAGGGTACTTAGCTTTCAAGAAGACTTCGATTGCAACATTTTCATAATTTCAGGAGCTGGCCGACCGGCACTTGCGAACTGCTTCTGCTTCGGGCACCGCGCGGCAAGAAAGACTGAAGAAAATGGCGTCGGCTGGTTCTTTTATACCCCTGGCGCACTGACGTCAGGGAAGAAGCGATGACAACCGACGCCGGACCTAGACTTTGGAATTCGGCCGACCGAGGACCCGCCTGATGGCAGGAGAACCCATCTGTTATGACTGCAGCTGTATGCACGATGAACATCTACTCATGTACCAAATCTTTTGCTCAACGTTTTTTGGAATTCATAAATTCCATTGCCTTGGATCAACTTATCCACACCCCTACCAGTGGCAGTAATATCCTAGACCTGGTCATTACCAACATGGGCGATTGGTGCTCCACACCTCAGGTCAATACTTTGTTGATCAGATCCGACCACAAGCTAATCACCCTAGACGTCCACATCCTGCCCCCACCCCCATTAGGGAAACCACCATAAAAACTTTCTCCAAAGCCAACTTCACACTTAAGACAGAAGTGGCAAACTTCACGACACCCATACAGACAGACAATAGAGGTACGACTGCTGAATCCTACACAAATGCACCTTATAAGCACTTACACAATTGCATGGATCGTGCTATCCCTAACAGAACCAAGATGCTATCCTGCAAAAAAAGTAAGCCAATCTGGTGGTCCCCTGCCATAAACAAACTTTACAACAGAAGAAAGAAACTGTTGCAAACAAGAGTAAAATCCCATGATTGGAGGAATTCCCTGGTCAGCCTTAGTAAGAAGCTGAGATCCCTCATAAATTCCTCCAAAGTTAGCTACGAAAACAAAATCGCCACAGATTCCAAAGACAACCACAAAGCATTCTAAAGCTATGTTAAGAATCTCAATGGCAACACTCAGATCTGTTCTGAGTTACAGCACAATGGCACAAAATATACAGAACCAACTGATATTGCAAACATCCTGGCAGATAGGTTCAGTGCTAATTTTACACCCTCACACCCCCTAAAGGGCCCATCTCTATACCGGAAGAATGCAAAGTTCCTGTAATTGCGACTGCACAGGTAAAAACCACACTCTACAAAGCCAAGAACACAGCATCCATGGGACCTGAAAACATTCCAGGCAGCATTCTACACCAACTACAGAATGAATTGGCACCCCCACCTAAGCACCATGTTCAATCATAGCCTCACCTCAGGCTTTGTGCCCACTGAATGGCGCACAGTGACTGTTATCCCAGTCCACAAAGGGGGTGCCACCACGGACCCTGGGAACTACAGCCTCATTAGCCTAATGAGCCTGGTCTGCAAGGACATGGAATGTATCATCATGGAACTTATAAACAAAGACATTGGTAATCTCCAAACTCTGAACCCCACCCAGTTTGGGTTTACAAAAGGCTGATCATGTCTCTTAAACCTTATAGACTTCTTTGAAGCAGTCATCAAACCATTAGACGACCTTAAGGTGATTCACACAGCCTATCTAGATCTTGTCAGGGCTTTTGATACCATCCCCCACTCTGGAATTATAGATAAACTAACTAAACTAAGTATAAATCCCTATGTCACAAGATGGGGTGCCAACTGGCTCACTGACAGAACCCACACTTCTAGCACACTCCAAATCTGACTTCAGACCAGTGACAAGTGGAGTACCACAGGGTACAGTCCTGGGTCCTCTTCCTGTTTGGTATCTACTTTTCTTAAGTACAGGCTACTGCAAACTAGGAGCCATAAACAAAACTCCTAACAATGTGGACATCCTACAAAAGGGCCTCACTGAGACAGATGCCTGGTGTCAAAGCCATGGCCTTAAGCTCAATGCCAAAAAGTGCACTGTCATCCCCTTTGGTAAAAACTCTGTACCCATGAGCTACCACATAGGTGGTAGTCTACTTAATACTGAAAGTGTGATAAGAGACCTTGGGACCCAGGTGGACAGTATTCTCTCCTTTGATAATCACATTGCCACAGTATTCAGGAAATCCTTCTACGTGGCACACCTCATCACAAAAGGTTTCTCATCCAGGAAAAAAAGAGGCAATTGTTCCCCTCCACTCGTCACTCATTAGACCCATTATAGAGTACAATGCCCTTTTTGGTAAGTACATCACAAGACATCTACAACAACTGGAAAGGCCGCAGAAATACCTCACAAAGAGGATTACTGGTCTCAAACAGATGCCCTACACAGACCGTCTCAAAAAACTCCAGCTTTCCTCCATTGCGTATTGCCCACTCAGAGGCGATCTCCACCTAACATACAAAGTTATGTCAAACCCAGAACTGTTGGACATGCTCCAGGTAAAGCAATCCCAATCCTTCTGAGCTACATGCTCTAGGGGACCTCAACCTTGTCACCACAATAAACAGAACATGCTGGAGGGATAGATTCCTGTCCAAGAGACTTCCCATACTCTGGAAAAACTACCTCTCTATATCAAACAAAGCTCCTCATTAGCACTCCAAGAAAAATGTTGATGACTGGATGGGAAATACAAAATTCATTCTGGGGATCACCTCTGTGGCTCTGCTCGACAGGGGCACAGGAAAATAATTTTCTTGGGTGGCGAAAGCCAGGGTACCTTTTTGGCTAGGCTTATATAGACCCTAGGGCCAACAGCCTAGTACCTACCTACAACCTATGAATGAGGCTAGGTTCCAAAAGTGCAAGTACATGATCCCATGTAATTTTACAGAACTTTTAAATCTGATCCAAACTTACAATCAGAAGCCAGGAGAAAGTTTTAACTGGGCATCACTGTGTTTAGGACTCTGGAGGTAATGCAGTGCAGTTAAATGGGGAGGAAATGCATCCATACTTAAAGCAGATTATTAATGTGGTACATCAACACACCCTGAGAGATCTAAACAGTAGGGTAAAAACCAGACTAAACAGTTTTTGAAAACTGTGTACCCATGTGAATCATGGCTGTTACAGTGCTGTAAAGCATAGATGTTTTGGAAGACAGAACTCTGGAAACTACAGTAGAACCTTCCGTGTAGCTTTGCCCTGTCAACTCACTCAAAGCTGTAGTTCACTGTAATGCTGTGAATGAACTGATATTTACATCTCCCTTTTGAAGACTGTCACGCCCCTGCACTGGCCCAGTAATCAAGGAGCCTCAATCCTCACCACTGGCAACAGTGGGGGACATGCACACTGGGATTATGACAAGTACACACACAGTATAGTGCAATTTCCCTTGAGATGTCAGAGACCACAGTCAGTCTGGGGGTGCTTTCTGCCTCTTTCTCCACATCTCCAACAAGACTCCCCACTGGCACAGCTACAGAGTTAAGTCCTTAGCCAGGGTTCCAAGCCATGTCCTCCAACACTCTGTCCAACCAGTGCTTCGTGTCCCTACCCAAGTAGCCGACACACACACACACACACACACACACACACACACACACACACACACACACACACACACACACACACACACACACACACACAAACCTGGGAGGGCTGGCACAGGTTTAAAATCTATGACCCTTTCTGCCAAGACTATAAGGTAGTCAAACACAAAGGGTTTCATATCCTACTGTGTAATGTTACTATTGATCCAAATGGTTGTCTGACCAATCCAGGCTATTAGAAGTGGCCTGTACAGTGTCATCAAATAGATATGCAAGTATGCTAAGAGCTTAAATATGTCTCACAAGTATCAGCCATAAATATAGGTTTAAATATATTTAATAATAAATAAAAGAA
Organism: Protopterus annectens; assembly: GCF_019279795.1. NCBI lineage: Eukaryota > Metazoa > Chordata > Ceratodontiformes > Protopteridae > Protopterus > Protopterus annectens. The sequence goes on along the minus strand of NC_056728.1, from coordinate 832,915,269 downwards.
CAGGAAAATACTCCGCACAGTTACTTCAGAATTCAAAATTACAGCAAATATTTAAAACATTAGAAGGACATACAAAACAAACCAAAAGACTAAAAACTTGAAAACGATACAAAGAGATGCTGAGAGATGAACAAAAGATGCGAACAATCCTTTAGCTTTCGTTCAATTTTCGGATGAAGTTCAAACTAATAAATTGAATGAAAGCGCTAAAGAATTGTGTCCACATCTTCTGTTCATCTCTCAGCATCTCTTCATATAGTTTTCAAACATTACAGGACTGTCTCAAATAAATAAATAAAAACATCTAAATTAATCTTTACTATATTCCTATCTGAATCTAAAAAAAGCTACTATGCCCTAAAAACATACTAAGGCAAGTGCAGATATGATGAGTGGATGTTATATTACTGCTGGGTTAGTGTGGATGACATCATAATTTGTCATCTGACTTCAGTTCCCAGCCTAAAACTCCCACTTTAGCATTTGACATCTCCTTGTGAAAATTACATCTCTCACAGACATTTGCAGATTTTGGAAGTTATTAAACAAAAAAGAAGTTATACACTCACCATCTGAGTAGTTAAGACTTCATTTGTCAGCATCCTGTGGGTTACGGATCCAATACCGAACCGAGCCGGCAGCTTACCAAGCTAAAGATCCGAGCTCCAAATTCCTCCCCCTTGCCCATATACACTGCAACCTCCTTCCAATCCTCAGATCGAGTTTGCTACCCAATACGTGACACACAACCTAAGACACCAAAAAAGTACAGTTTTGTACCTACCATAAATGTAGATGTCCGATAGGTATGCATCTGCAGTCCTAACAAATGGGTTGTCCTGCCTCAGGCAGCTCTTCGGTCGGCCGGATTCCAAAGTCTGGGTCTGGCCTCGGCTGATGTCGCACTTCACCCGACGTCATCGCTGCTGGGGTATAAAGGCATCAGCCGACGCCATTTTCCTCAGTGTTTCTTGCCCCAGATGCCAGGTGCCCTGTAGGAAGGCTAAATTTGGATAAATGCAGATAATTCCAAACAGTAGAGATCAAAATATATATACATATATACATACAAACAAATACGCCATAATAGATTCCCCCAGCTAGCTAAAAGTGGGGTAAGCACCCTAGGAATACCACAGAGGGGAAGGAGGGTGGGTAATCCTGACTGCAGATGCATACCTATCGGACATCTACATTTATGGTAGGTACAAAACTGTACTATGTCCTTCAAGGATGCATCTGCAGTCCTAACAAATGGGTAGAATACCATAGCCAAACTGGGGGAGGAGGCACTAAGATAATGATGGTGTAGTTAAGATCCCTTGCAAAACAGCAGTTGCAAAACCTGCTCGGGATCTGGAGTATAAAGGAAGATTATAATGCTTGGCAAATGTATGCACGGAGCTCCAAGTAGCAGCTTCTAAAATGTCTTTGGTAGCCACTCCTCGTAGGAAAGCTGTAGTGGTGGCTGTAGCTCTTGTGGAATGAGGCCTGATATTTTCAGGAGTTGTCTTTCCATGAAAAGAGTAGCAGAATCTAATGCAATTTCCTATCCATTTTGAGATTGTCTGTTTTGAAATTGCTTTTCCTTGCACTCCTGTTGCATATGCTACCAGAAGCTGGTCAGTCTTTCTGCTGGCTTTAGTTCTGTCCAGATAGTAGCGTAGTTGTCTGTGCACATCCAAGGTGTGTAGTAGTCTTTCCCCCCTGTTCTGTGGGTTGGGGAAGAATGTAGGTAAATGTATAGCTTGGTTCAAGGATACCATGGAGACCACCTTTGGCATAAAAGTAGGATTGGTTCTCAGAGACACTCTATCCTGATGGAAGATAAGGAAAGGCTGTACTGCCATTAATGCCTGTAACTCGGATACTCTTCTTGCTGAAGTGATTGCTAGCAGGAATGCAGTTTTCCAAGATAAGAACTGTAAGTCTGCTGTTGCTGCTGGTTCAAAAGGGGGAAGTGTTAATTTTTCCAGCACAAAGTTGAGATCCCATGCAGGCAGAGGTGGCTTCCTTGGAGGCTTTACGTTTTTGATTCCCCTCAAAAACTGCCTGAGTAGAGGGTGAGAGAAGACAGGAGGATCCATGTTGTACTCTGCTGAAATTGCTGATGCATGAATCTTAATGGAGGAGTAGGACAGGCCATTGTGGAACAGTTCTGCTAAGTATTCCAGGATATGTGCTATGTTTGCCATTGAGACATTTTCTCCCTTTGCTGCACTCCAAATGAGGAATCTTTTCCATTTGGCTGAATATGTTTTCCTTGTGGAGGGTCTGCGAGCCTCCAGGATAATGTCCTTAACCCTCAGATAAATCTGGTTGATTTTGTTTCATGGTATATTCCAAGCAGTTAGCTGCAGTGTTTTCAAATTTGGATGCAGGGTCTTGTAGTTGTTCTGCGTTAGAAGTAAGGGGCATAGAGGTAGAGGCCATGAGTGTGCCCGAGACATGCTTCTCCGAAGCGGGTACCAATGTTGTCTTGGCCAGTCCGGAGCTATCAGAATTACCTTTGGCTGTTCCTCTCTGATCTTCAGTAGGACTTTGTACATCAAAGGAAGAGGTGGAAATGCATATGCTGTCAGGTTTTTCCAGCTGAAGGAGAGAGAGTCCACCCTCCAGGCAAGTGGGTGGTATACTCTTGAGCAGAATTTCTTCAATTGGTGGTTGTGTGGGGAGGTGAACAGGTCTATCTCTGGCATTCCCCATTTCTTTGCTATGGTTCTGAAGATATCTGGATGCAGCATCCATTCATGAGCATCCGTGGTAGTTCTGCTTAAGGTGTCTGCTAGTGAATTTTCTTTCCCTGGTACAAATCTGGCCTGCATATGAATGTTGAGATTCAAGGCCAAATTCCACAGGTCCATTGCCATCCGGCATAGAGGGTATGAGTGAGTACCTCCCTGTTTGTTGATGTACCACATAACTGTGGTGTTGTCCGTCCTTATCAGCAGGTGTCCCTGTTGGAGGAATGGTCTGAATGCCTCGATTGCATGTTTCACTGCCAGCATCTCTTTTAGATTTATGTGAAGATTCAACTGGTCTTGGGACCATAGGCCTTGTATACACTTGTCTTCCATGTGTGCCCCCCAGCCTAGGTCTGAGGCGTCCGTGCTGATTGTCTGGCTTGGATGTGGTTTGTGGAAAGGCAGTCCTCTGTATCTGACAGGCCTGAGCCCACCACAGGAATTCTTTGTTCAGGCATGGAATAATTGGTATCTGGGCTTCTAGACTGTGCTTGTGTTGAGACCATACATTCCTTAGGTTACCATTGTAACTTTCTCATATGCAGCCTGGCATGCGGAATCAATATTATGCAGGATGCCATGTAACCCAGGGCTTGCAGGATTTTCCTTGCCGTAAGCTGAGTTTGTGTTGTTAGTGCCATGAAATATACTGGTAGTTGCTTTTGTTTTTCTTCTGTGAGAAAAGCCATCTGAGTTGTTGTATCCAGTTCTGCACCCAGAAATGTTATCCTTTGGGATGGTACTAGCCTTGACTTTTGAATGTTGACTGTGTATCCCAAGGCTTGCAACAGTTGCATGACATTGGCCAAATCCTTTATTAATTTTGTCTTGCTGTCCGCTTGTATTAGGCAGTCGTCCAGGTATGGGTAAATTTGAATTCCCTGAAGCCTGCAATGCGCAATTACTGATGCCAGGCATTTCGTGAATACTCTGGGTGCAGTAGATAAGCCAAAGGGTAATGCTGAGAATTGATAATGCTCTGATCCTGCAAGAAATCTGAGGTGTCTTCTGCAATATGGTCGTATAGGGACGTGCAGGTATGCCTCCTTGAGATCTAGAGTCACCAGCCAAGACTCCTTGCCCAGCATGGGAAGGAGTTGCTGGAGGGTCAGCATTTTGAATTTTGGAACAATGAGGTATGTGTTCAGTGCGGACAAGTCGAGAATAGGCCTCCATTGATTTTCTTTTCTTGGTACAAGAAATAGTCTGGAGTAAAATCCTTGGCCTTGCTCCATCGGTGGTACCTTTTCTATTGCTCTCATCTTTAGTAAACTGATGATTTGTTTTAGAGCTTCTGTTTTTTGGCTTGGTGGAAGGTTTGGCATTCCTCTCCTTTTTGGTAGAGTGTGGAAGTGAAACCTGTAGCCCTTGTCTATTGTTTGTAAAGTCCATTTGTCTCCTGTAATGCAATGCCAGTTTTCTGAAAATAAAGCTAGCTTTCCGCCCAAGGATGCTTCTAGTTGTTCCCTGGTAGGCGGAATGAGAGTCAAGTCATTGTGTCTGTCCTGTGGAAGTGGTTGTAGTGGCAGCTGTGGCAGCACTTCTCTGGTTGGCAGGTTGCCATTGACGGCCCCTGTAGGCACCTCTTGATTGGTTTCTGCCTCTTGGACGTCTATTTCTGCCTCTCTGTGCTTTGGATGCATCTGGAAAGGACCAATTTTTCGAGGGCCAATTTCTGCTAAACCTCGGAGGTTGGACCTGTAAAAAATCCTTGACTGTTTGGACAGATTTTGCTTTTTCTTCCACTTTCTTTAGAACCTCCTGTGCTGGGGAGCCAAACAAACTTTGCTTCTCCATAGGAGCATCTAGGAGTTTTGACTTAACACGGTCTGGTAAGGATTGCTCTTTTAACCAGGCATGCCTTCGCATCACTGCTCCAGTCATAGCTGATCTAAAAGAAGCCTCCAGTGCATCATAGCCACATTTTAAAAAATGATTACTGACCTGCTGAGAGTTATGTACCAATTCCTGAAGGGACTTACAGTCCATAGGTTCAGGAGAGGACAGTTTTTTTATTTAGCTGGTCTAACAAAAATTCCTGGTACTGTATCATGTGAAATTGACAGTTTAAGGCCCTGGCAGAAAGAGTAGCAGATGTATAAACTTTTTTACCCCATCTCTCCAGTGCTCTAGATTCCCTTTCAGAGGGAAGAGGGTTTTTGGCAGAGGCAGCTGCAACACCCTTAGGGCCCTGAGAAATGGTTTCTGGGTCTGCAACATGAGCCTTATACAAGTGGTAGTGAGAGTCTGGGACCCTGTAATATCTGTCAGGCTTTGCAGGGGCCGGAGGAAGAGAATCAGGGGCAGTACTGGCATCATTATATGCATCATCAACAACAGATAGTACAGGAGGTATGGCTAAAGGCCTATGCTGTGGTAAATGTAAAAAAGTCCTTAGCCTTTTCCTTGAATCTGAAAAATCCTGGCCCTGCCATTGGAAGTGTTCCCTCATTGAGTGTAGGGTTTCCCCAAAAGAAAATTCTTCAGGAGGAGAAGCAGAAGGAATGGAGTCTTCTGCATCAGAATCCTCATAAGGTGAATATGGGCCTTCCTGATGGTCAGATAAATCTGAGCCATCCGAGGAGTAGTCTGAAGAGAGAGGTTCAGGTGGTTCAGTCCTAGGCCTCTTATCTGCAGGGGGTTGAGAGGCCCTGTCTGGGTGAGCTTGGGATCCCCTGATCAAAGAAATAAGGTCCTCAGCAAGGCTGAGTATCTGGGAACTAGAAGTAGGCCTGTGAGAGGGAGCTTTAGTAGGTAAGGCCTTGGAAATCTTGGCTGCTTTAGCCCTGGAAAAGGCCTTGATAGACATAGAAGCAGGGGGTCTAGCAGCCCCACGTGCAGGAGTAGAGATGTCTAAAGGAGTAGTGTCTGACAAATCCTGGGTGACTGCTTCTGCAGCAGTAATATCTAAAGCCGATTCAGCCATGGCCTGTGTGGCCTCGGTAATCGGAGGCATGCTTTCAGCCGAAGGAAGAACCGAGGACTCTGTTTCAGCCGAAACAGAGACACTCGCGGTAGGCCTAACCGTGGTTTCAGCCGAAACCGCGGGCCGCGAGTGTCGGTCCTTTTCCTTGCGTTTTTTAGCTGATTGTGTAGTCGGAGTCTCCGACGGCATTTTATATGCAAAAGCGGGACCAAAAAACTCTTCTGCAAACTCCGACCGACGTCTAAGCGTCCGTCGGTTGAAGGAAGCACAGGCTAAACAAGCTGATACGTCATGGTCTGGGCCTAAGCAAGGAAGGCAGTAAGAGTGGAAATCCTTATGAGGTATTTGTTTCCCACAAGTTAAACAATTATTTACTTTTTCTGACATCGGCTGAGGCAAGAAAGAGTCCCCAACGGGGTACTTAGCTTTTTTAGAAGTCTTCGGTAGTAGAAATCTCTGGATCTGACCCAACGGCACTTGCGAACAGCTTCTGCTTTGGGCACCGCGCGGCAAGAAAGACTGAGGAAAATGGTGTCGGCTGACGCCTTTATACCCCAGCAGCGATGACGTCGGGTGAAGTGCGACATCAGCAGAGGCCAGACCCAGACTTTGGAATCCGGCCGACCAAAGGGCTGCCTGAGGCAGGACAACCCATTTGTTAGGACTGCAGATGCATCCTCGAAGGACATCCTGATCTGAACACATACACCGGGCTCGTCAAACTCAGGACATCGAGCCCAAACAGAGAAATAACCACCAAGGTCAGGGGGAAGGAGGGAGGAAAGTTTGTTGACAAATGAAATCTAACTACTCAGGTGGAACGTAATGGTGAGTACATAACTTCTTTTATCTGAAGTAGTTAACTTCATTTGATCAACCTGTGGGACAGAGTCACCAGCTACCTGAAATCTTGGGAGGCCCTTAAGGAAGGATATTCCAGAGCACTGTGGAGCCAAAGGAAGCCCTTCCTCTAGACACCATATCTAGCTTATAATGAGTAATAAAAGTAAGACAGGAGGCCCAGGTAGCTGCTGAACAAATATCATCCAGGGAAACTCTAGATCAGAAAGCAGCAGAAGTAGCCACAGAGCGGAAAGTGTGAGCATAAACCCCATCCGGTTCTGGTAATCCAAGTTCTTTATATACTTGTAAAATACAAAGCAAAATCCATTTAGTGAGAGTCACCTTCGAAACTGGTTTTCCCAAACAGGGTTTAGCAAAGGAAATAAAAAGCTGATCAGATTTACGGAAGGGTTTGGACCTATGCAAATAAAAACGTAACTGCCTGTGAACATCCAGCAAATTAAATTTGTATTCCCCTTTATTTTGAAAATTAGGGAAAAATACAGGCAAATTAATAGACTGATTAATGTTAGACTCCGAAGCAACTTTAGGAAGAAAAGACGGGTTAGTCCTGAGTGACACCCTATCCTTATGAAAAACTAGGTATGCGGGTTTCATACATAGCGTCTGAAGCTCAGACACTCTCCTGGCTGAAGTAATAGCTACCAGGAAAGCTGTCTTCCACGACAAGAATTTCAAGTCAACTGATGCTGTGGGCTCGAATGGGGGCACAACTAAGGCCTGCAGAACCAAAGTCAAATCCCACGGAGGGGAAGGATTTTTGATAGGAGGTCTCAGAAAAAAAGTACCTTTAATAAATGTCTTGCAAATTCTGGCAGCAGCTAGAGAGTCTGAATTTTCCCCTAAGTGAAAATGGGAAATAGCCACCAGCTGGACTTTTACTGTGGAAGAGCTGGCCCTTTGCTGGAAAATATGAGACAAAAAGTTTTAACACTGCTGGAACTGGAGCAGTAAAAGGATCCAAATTTCTCTGCGAAGCCCAAATGGAAAAACGTTTCCATTTACTATTGTAAACTTTTCTGGTAGAGAACTTGTGAGCCACTACCAGAATGGATTTAACTGTGGAAGAGATACCGGGAGGCCTGGCAACTAATGAAACTGTAGCAACCAAGCTGTGAGAGCTTGAGGCTGTCCAGGTTCGGAGGAGGAATTCCCGAGGGATGACGAATAAGACCTGGAATGGGATCCAAAATCCAGGGTGGAGCTAGAAGATGAGACCGCAGGCAAGGGAACCAAACTTGACGAGGCCAGAATGGGGCTACGAGGGTAACCCTGCCCCCAACCGATGAGCTTTCTGTAAGAATTTTGTCATTAGAGGAAGCGGGTGATACGCAAAAAGAAGACCAGGTGGCCAAGCATGGACAAGAGCATCTCTGGGGGCTTACGCTGTCAGGGGAATCGGAGCGAAACACTCACTGCACTTCGCATTGGACGGTGATGCGAAGAGATCGCAGCAAGGCCGACCCCAACTGAGGAAGATCTGTTCCACTACATAAGGGTTCAGAGACCACTCGTAAGGCGAAAGGATAGTCCTGCTCAATTTGTCTGCCAAAATGTTGGACCGACCCGGGATGTGTGTTGCTATTAGAAAGCGGTCAGTGGAGATCGCTCATTCCCACACTCTCATGGCCTCTCAACAAAGTGGATAAAACCTGGTTCCCCCATTTGCTGATGTACCAGACCACTGACATATTGTCTGACTGGATCGCAACAGTTCCCAGTGGAAGAGAGGTATTGAAGGGCCTACAATGCTAACATTGATATGCAGAACGTTCTCGCGTGGGGTCCACGTGCCTTAGACAGTCCTGCCTGAGTAATGCCCCACCCTAAGCAAGAGGCATCCATGGTCACCGTGGCTTAGGGCGGAGGCATAACAAAGGGGCATTCTTCTCACAGATCCTGGGATTGAAGCCACCACATGAGAGAAGCTTTGTACACTTTGCTTAGAGGAATCAGAAAGTCTAGAGACTGATGTAGTAGAGACCACTGAACTTGTAAAGTCCACTGTAACACTCTCATATGCAGACATGCACAAGGAACCAGATTTATAGCTGCTGCCATGGACCCTAGGGCTCTCAGGACTAACTCCGCTGGGGGTGCAGGAGTCTGAAAGAGCGCCAAGACATGAAGGGCCAGTCCGTCAAGTCTGTCTGGGGTCAAAAATATCCTGGCCTGAAGAGAATCTATCCTTCCCCCCTATGAAGTCTAGAATTTGAACAGGTTGAAGAGAAGACTTCTTGAGGTTAACTGTGATACCCAGCAGAGTTGACAACTGAAGAAAAGAGTTTCTGGCTAATACAAGTTGATGTCTTGTGGGTGCAGTGAGAAGCCAGTTGTCCAGGTATGGAAAGACCAGAATGCCCTGAAACCTCAGCTGGGCCACTACAACTGCCATGACCTTGGTAAACACCCTGGGGGCTGTGGTGAGACCGAAGGGTAGGACCCTGAACTGGTAATGACTGGCTCCTAGCCAAAAGCAGAAGAACCTCCTGGATTGCTTGTCAACCAGGATATGGTAGTACGCATCCTTGAGGTCTATCAAGCACATCCAGTCTTCATCCTGCAAGAAGGGCATGATGGATTGTAAAAGTGACTATCTGGAACTTCTCCTTGGCAATGGACAGGTTCACTGTGGATAGGTTGAGAATCGGCCTCAAGTCCCCCGTCTTTTTTGGCACCAAAAAGAACCTGGAATAGATGCTTGATTCAGACTGGTCTGGGGGCACTAGCTGGATTGCTCTGTTTTCTAGCAACTTTCTTATTTCCAAAGCTGCCGCCTCCCTTTGAGCGGGTGGGATGTCCGGGAGGCGCCTTGTGTATAGGGGACTGTTTATGAAGGGAATAGAATAGCCGCTGGATATTATTCGAACCACCCAGCGATCTGACGTGATGGACTCCCACTGGGCTAGGTGCCTTAAAAAATGCCCCCTGACTGCCTCCAGAGAACAGCAGTCGGGCAACCCCTCAGGGCTGCTTCGAGGGTTGGATGGAAAAGCGTTCCCATGACCCGAAGTTCTTTGGTCCCCCTCTGCCTCTGGGCCGGCATCCACCTTGTCCCCCCTACCTCTAGGGGAGAAGGAGTCCAGAGAGTTCCGGGAATGCTGAAACTTCCGGAACCACAACTTCTTTTGCCCTCACTGGTTCCTGGAGAAGGACAGTACAGTTGTGTACACTTACCATAAATGTAGATGTTAGAGTGTATTCACTGTTGCAGTCATTACACTTGGGTTATCCTGCTGGCAGGCTACCCTCAGTCGGCCTGAATTCCAACGTCTAGGTCCGACGTTGGTTGCTGCCGCCTCTTCCCTGCCGTCAGTGCGCCAGGGGTATAAAAGATGCAGCCGACGCCATTTTCTTCAGTTTTTCTTGCCCCAGATGTCAGGTGCCCCTAAATGGGTAGGCTAAAAATATGCCAATAAAAAATGCATGCACCAAAATATATTATACCATCATCTACAAGCAAATACACCACATAGATTGTATAGATTTAGTAAAGTGCAGATAAGTTCCAGCAAAGGGATGGTGGATGGTGGGTGGGTAACCTGGACTGCAACAGTGAATACACTCGAACATCTACATTTATGGTAAGTGTACACAACTGTACTATGTTCTTCATGTTTCACTGTTGCAGTCATTACACTTGGGTTGAATCCCAAAGCTATGGTTGTGAGGCTGGAGCGAAGTAGCATTAGGAGCATCTATGATGCCCTGCAGAACTGCAGTGGCAAAGCCTGCCCTGGCTTTAGAGTAGAGTGGTAAATGATAGTGCTTTGTAAAGGTGTGCACTGAACTCCAGGTAGCAGCCTCTGAAATGTCTTTGGTTGGTACTCCCCTGAGGAAGGCTGCTGAAGTGGCTGCTGCTGTGGTTGAATGAGGCCTAATGCCCTTAGGCACTGGTTTGCCATGTTGTGAATAGCAGAAACGAATGCAGTGGCCTATCCACTTTGAAATAGTTTGCTTTGAGAAAGCCTTTCCTTGTGATCCTGCAGCATATGCCACTAGTAGTTGCTCTGTCTTCCTGAAAGCTTTGGTTCTGTTCAAGTAGAAGCGTAGCTGTCTGTGCATGTCCAAAGAATGCAGAATTCTCTCCCCCTTATTCTGTGGGTTTGGATAAAAAGTAGGCAAATGAATAGTTCGGTTAAGGGCCACACTGGACACTACCTTAGGCATAAATGTCGGGTTTGTCATCAGAGAAACCATGTCTGGATAAAAAATGATAAAGGGTTCCACAGCCATGAGTGCCTGTAGCTCAGAGACTCGTCTTGCAGAGGTTATTGCTAGGAGCAGAGCTGTTTTCCAAGATAAAAACTTAATATCAGCTGTAGCGGCTGGCTCAAAAGGAGGCAGGGTGAGTTTTTCCAAGACATAATTGAGGTCCCATGCTGGTATTGGTGATCTCCTTGGAGGCCTTAAGTTTTTGGCTCCTCTGAGGTAGTGCCATAATAAAGGATGAGAAAAGATTGGTGGCTCTGTATTGTAATGAGCCGAAATGGCAGAGGCATGAATTTTAATTGATGAAAAGGAAAGGCCTTTGTCCAACATCTCAGTTAAGTATTGCAAAATCTGAGGAATATTTGGTACAGCTGTGTCATTTCCTTGAGTCTGATTCCAAGCACAACATCTCTTCCATTTTGCAGCGTAAGACTTTCTGGTACTAGGCCTTCTCATCTCCAAAATGACATCCATCACAGCTTTAGTGAGAGGCGCGTTTTGTATGACTACATTATCTGCCATGCTGCCAGATTTAAGGTCTTTAGTTGGCTGTGCAGGATCTGATTGTTTTGTTGGGATAGTAGATGAGGTATTTGAGGCAAGGTCCAGGCCGGGCATTGAGACAAGTTCCTTAGGATTGGATACCAGTACTAGTGGGGACAGTCTGGGGCAATCAGTATCATCTTTGGCTTCTCTTGTTTGACCTTTAGGAGTACTTTGGGAAGGAGAGGCAGAGGAGGAAAGGCATATACTGTTAAGCTTTTCCAGCTGAAAGATAATGCATCCACTTTCCATGCTTGTCTGTGATAAGTCCTTGTGCAGAATGATAGAGATGTTTCATCAGCAGCACCAACTGGCAATACATACATCAACGAGTCTATGGGGATAGGTACTCCACCACCCAACCAGTTGGCCTTATTGGATAAGAACGCTGCTTCCACACTTGGAGCTATTCCTAAGGCCCCAATCAATGATAGCAACCGTTTTTTACCTTACCCGGTCAAACAAAATTTTCAGAACAGAGGGCGATCCAACAGCAGAGGCCCACGAAAAAGGAAACCATCAGGAGAGAGGTTTGGACAGACAAGGAGAGCAAGGCATTGACTGGTTTGGTATATAATGTATCTGATTTTGACTTGGATGATACTGAAATCAGTATTTTAAGTAAAGGCCTTAACTTTATTCCAGCCAGTACTGGCATTCTAAGTGAGACGCTCATTGATTTAAGATTGTTTTGTCGCAGACTTTCACTGAAACTAATGTTTAAAGACCAACCAAGGAATAATACATATGACATTCCTAGTTTTCAGTTTAAATCAAAGAGTACTTTTATACCGAACATGCCAAGTCATGTAGAGTGCTTTTTGAAAGCCTGTGAAAATTATTTTTATGAGCTCTTCTCTTCTAAAGTCAACAAGCCCACATACTACAACTTAACATCACTTGAGAATAAGGCGCTAAGAGAACTTAAACACAGGAAAGACATTATTGTGAAACCAGCTGATAAAGGTGGCGGGGTAGTGGTAATGAATACTATTGATTATACAGCCACTATGTTATCTATGCTCTCTGATATCAACACATATAAAGAAATACATACGCAAGACATTGATTGCATAGTCCATAACATACATGACACTTTATACGATTTGGTCATGTGTAGACAGATTAGTAAGGAAATTCATGACTTCTTTTATGTTGAGAATCCAATTACACCGATTATCAAGGGATTGCCTAAGATACATAAAAACATCACCCCAATACCAACAAGACCCATTGTATCAGGTGAAGGATGGGCCACATATAATATCTCTGCCTTTATTGAACATTTACTGAGACCCATTGTTGAGTCCTTTCCCTCTATACTCAGGGATACGTATCAGCTATTGGACTGTATAGGGAATGTAATACTTGATGTAGATAACATGACTATTTGTTGATTACTCTAGATGTCAAAAATTTGTTTACCTGTATACCCAATGAAGTAGGGATACAATCCATTCATGAGATACTCACCAAAGAACCAACATACAGTAAAGATAGGAATTTACTTATTTGTCAACTCCTAGATCTGGTATTGAGCAACAATATCTTTATATTTAAATAAAAAAGTTATTTACAGAAATGGGGTGTTGCCATGGGCACACCCTGTGCCAATTCTTATGCCAATCTAGTGGTTCTTGATTGGGAGTTAGATCATGTATTCACACACACCATGTTCAAGCGAGTGAAAATGTACAAACGCTTTGTAGATGACATCATTATTATTTGGGAAGGTACACAAACAGACTTTATGTCATTCTGGTCAGAGATAGAATCAACCACTACTTTTCTTACATTCACACAGGAGTAACTCCACTTCGTCCATTCCATTTTTAGATGTGACACTCAACATCAATGAGAATGGACAGATCACATCTACCCTATACAGAAAACCAGTTTGGAGGAACTCAATACTCAGATATGAAAGCATGCACCCTAGACATGTTTTCTTTGGTATCGTTAAAAGCCAGTTCATTAGACTGAGAAGGTTATGCAAAGATCAATCACGGATAGAGAAAGAAGCTGATTTGATGGAATCTCTATTTAGAGACAGGGGCTACAAACCCAGTATGGTTAAGGATGTTAGAAATATGGTCCTGAAACTAACGTAGCCACACATTTTCGACATCATGTGAATAGGACATTGTTTAAGGTACAAACATCTGACTCACTTAGGTACATCATTAAATACACCAGTGATGTAAAATCAATTCAAGGGGTAGTCACACGAAACTGGAATATGCTAGCACTAGATACTGCAACCAGGGAGATTATAGGTAATAGACCACGGTTCCTTTATAGAAACTGCAACAACTTAAAAATGATCTTATGTAATGATTTATTATTTGGGTCCCACAGCACCAACTGCAACAATATGAAATTGGGAACATACCCATGTAACAATTGCAATAGATGCAAGCATATTACTTCCGTTCAGGACTATTTACATCCCTGCATGGATTACAGGTTTTCGCCTAGATTTCATGCTACCTGTGACACAAGAAACGTTATATATCTCGCCCATTGTTTAAGTTGTACAGCCTTCTACATAGGTCTTACTAAAAGGAAGTTCAGTGATAGAATTTACAATCACCTATATGACATCAGGAAGGGCAATGATAATAATGCCCTGGCTAAGCATTTGATAGAGTACCCCACACATTCATCATTTCAGTTTCGAGTACTAGAGATTGTGGCATTGAACCATAGAGGTGGAGACTCAGCCAATAGGTTGGCCAAGGCTGAATTGAATTGGATCCTGAGAATGAGGGCACATCTATATCCAGGCTTGAATAATTTTATTACTATTAAACCTGTACTATGAATGCACTTTATTATAGGTATCATATGTTTCCTTTTATGTCAGATAAGTAGTGGTTGGAACATAATCTATACACCATTTAGTACTTTGAATTGACATTTTTTGTATGACCATTATCTTTACATGAAAATGGCTAAGTCCAATGAAGTTTCATTAACATATAGACATCAGTTGAGTTGTGTTAGTATATAATTACATCTCAACATAGTAATGTTTGTAATGCCTTTTTTTTTTTTTTTTTTTTTTTTAAATGGTTATTAGATTTTTGCTATCAATTATATACATATGAGAGTTTGAGATTCGTTATGATATGGATATACATTAGTTTTTTGTTTCCATAGCTGATACATGTTTTCATATTTCACCAATAAGAACCAATGGCTTTGTAGGTATAGTATCCAATATATTTAAGTTCATTTACACATTTACATTTATACTTTAATACTTATATGGACTTCATTTGCATATACGTCAGATGTCACATAAGAACACTGTTTACAGTCTACCTCACACATTTTATCAGTATTATTGGCCTCATTGTTGATGCAGATGCCTATATATACGTGGCATTTATTATATGGCTCTTCAATTATAGCCGTTCATATGTATTTATGCACTAAGGGCTTTAGTTATACATTTAGTTTTGTTATAAGTTTTACTCGTCCATGCCCTGTGCATTAATATATTCTATATTTTACACTTTATATATGAACAATCAGTTTATTTAATATTATATGCTGCATTTAATACATACCCTGTTCAGATACATAAACAAATAAATAGAGTCAGTAATTTGATTCATTTTTTAATGATCAGCTAGTTGGTTTGGGTATGCACGCTTTTTGCGGGCAGGCATGGCGTACACCCTTCGAATACATTTGATGTGATGGGAATTGATTTTGTGATCGGCTAACCTCCTTTATATTTCACCTTACCCCTAGGAATTATTTGAAGCCCCATATAGATTAAATGAGGATCCTCGAGTAGCATCACTATACTGGGTATATCACTTTAATCAAACTAACTACAGCATGCACGCTATTCTGCGTACTGACGTGATCCTGG
Organism: Protopterus annectens; assembly: GCF_019279795.1. NCBI lineage: Eukaryota > Metazoa > Chordata > Ceratodontiformes > Protopteridae > Protopterus > Protopterus annectens. The sequence continues at coordinate 832,900,094 of NC_056728.1, read as the reverse complement.
GTGAAGGATCACTAACGGCAAGGGTTTATTTCTATTTTGAGTTCAGTAAGGAGTATAATATCCCATTTCCTCTGAAAGGTGTATCTTACGAGTAGGATTAGGACACAGTAAGTGTTAATAAGTAATAGTTATTACGATCACACGCCTTATGACTGTATGCTAGTTACAAAAATTTCGAACATCTTAGTTGTTCGTAACGTTTATTTCTGCTGAATGCAGGCATATTTTAACTATAACATAACTAGCGATTTCATCATACAAGGGACCATTCCCCCACTACATATAAACTGTTTTACAGTTAAGTATTGGTACAGAGTGTATTTTAAATCATCTTGAATGCAAGTTACATGAACTATAAACAGATGTATTTTGAAATGTCACTGTCAGAACCTTGTTGCTGATGCTTTTCATATGGTTTATCTATATGTATTTTAATGTTTGTTTTGATGGAACTTGTGAACCAATGACTCTCTTGGTTGTATGCCTTTTTAGAAGCTTTAGCAGTGCGATGATTATGTACATGCTTTATGCAATAGATTTATATTCATCACAAGTCATGAACGTGTTATGTTTATATTTAGGAGGTTGTTTACACAGTGTTAGCAACAGTTGCCGAGATTTTGAGATTTGAATAGCAGATGACTTGACTGATTGAATGATTGTTTTATTAATTGGTGTAATTTTCCCGCTCTGTTGGATTTAAAAGATGGAGAGTTTTTAAAAGTTTTTATGTCTGAGGAAGCGTAGGTAACCCTACGCGAAACCGCTTACTCTTTTTGTTCTATGGATTAAACATCGTTTTATACCTTGGAGACGTTCTGAGTGACTTTTTCGAACTGTTTTTTAACTTGCTGCATATTGAACGTGGTTAGACTACCGTTTACTGCTATCATCTTATTATTTGGTAGTTGTGAGGAGAGGCAAATAGATCTATATCCGGGCATCCATATTTCTTTGTTATGCTGAAGACTTGTGGATCCAATTTCCACTCGTGGGGATCCATGAGGTTTCTGCTTACTTCGTCTGCCAGAGTATTTATCTTTCCTCGCAGGAATTGTGCCTGCAGACGCACTTGGTAAGTCAGTGCTGTGTCCCACAAAGTCATGGCTAGTCTGCAAAGGGGGTAAGAATGAGTGCCTCTCTGCTTGTTTATATACCACATAACCGTGGTGTTGTCTGTCTTTATCAGTAGTTGTCCTGGATGAAGTAGGTCCTTGAAGGCTGTCAGGGCATTCTGAACAGCTAGCATCCCTTTTTGATTGATATGTAGATGCATTTGGTTTGCGGACCATGTGCCTTGAATACATCTTCCTGCCATGTGGGCCCCCCAGGCATAATCTGATGCATCCGTTGTTAATGTCTGCCTGGCTGGGGGTAAGGTGAATGGCTGCCCCTTGTTCTGGTGACAAGCCTTCGCCCACCATCGAAATTCCCGTTGCAGGCAGGGAATGAGGGTAATTATTGTTTCCAGGCTGTGGCAATGTTGAGTCCAAACACTTTAGGTACCATTGAAGTTTCCTCATATGCAGTCTCGCATATGGAATTAGTAGAATGCAGGATGCCATGAAGCCCAAAGCCTGCAGAATTTTTCTTGAAGATAACTGGGCCTTTGTTGCCAACAGGTTGAAATAGGTAGTCAGTTGTCTTTGTCTGGCATGAGATAAGCCATCTGGCTAGTTGTATTTAAAATGCTTGCACCCAGGAATATTATCTCTTGAGAGGGTACTAGTTTTGATTTCTTTTCGTTGACTGTGTACCCTAGGCCTGTTAGAAATCTCCTTACAAACGCCAGATGCTGTAGTAGAATGTCCTTGTTCTCTGCTTGAATGAGGCAGTCGTCCAAGTAAGGATATATTTGTATTCCTCTGTCTGCAGGATGCAATTACTGGTGCCAGGCACTTTCTGAAGATCCTGGGCGCAGTAGATAAGCCAAAGGGCAGTGCAGAGAATTGGTAGTGCATTGAGCCAGCTTTGAATCTGAGGTATCTTCTGCATGTTTGTCTGATTAGGACATGCAGGTATGCCTCTTTTAGGTCTAAGGTCACAAGCCAAGCCTTCTTGGCCAGCATGGGCAGAAGTTGCTGTAGAGTCAACATTTTGAATTTTGGTATATCCATATATGTGTTTAGGATAGACAGGTCCAGTATTGGTCTCCAGGTCTTGTCCTTTCTTGGTACCAAGAACAGTCTTGAATAAAATCCTTGTCCCTGCTCTTGCTCTGGTACTTGTTGAATGGCCCTCATGTCCATGAGGGATGAGACCTGCTTTTGTGCCTCTGCCCATTGTTGTTTTGGCAAGTCTGGCCAGCCATTTGTCCTCGGCAGGGTATGGAAGTGAAACTTGTAGCCTTGTGACACTATGTCTAGTACCCATTTGTCCTGTGTAATTATGTGCCAATTTTGTGAAAAAAGTGCTAGTTTTCCCTGTAAAGGTGCTGCCAGAAGATAAATGCTTGGTGCAGGCAGGGGGGAAGTCATTGGGCCTGTTTCCTGTATGGCTGTGATTTGTCTTCTCCACTTTTGGAGGTAGAAGCACCCCCATTGTTTAGACTTGTAGGAACCTTGGGGCTGGGATCTGCCTCTTGGGCATCTGTATCTGCCCCTTTGTGGTCTGTCAGACACTGGAATGGACCAATTCTTTGTAGGCCAGTGTCTGCTAAATCTTGGAGGCTGTACCTGTAAGAAATCTTTAACCGTTTGCATAGATTTAGCTTTGTCCTCCATTTTCTTTAACACCTCTTCTGCTTTAACACCAAACAACGTATCATGCTGTAATGGAGCATCTAATAATTTTGCTTTGACATGATTAGGCAGATTTTGTTCCTTTAACCAAGCATGCCTCCTAATGACAGAACCCGTAATAGTGGCCCTGCAGGAGGCCTCCAAAGAATCAAAACCACATTGCAAAGTATGCTTTCCAACTTGTTCAGCAGCATGCAATAAATCCTGCATTTCTTTATTTTCTGCACACTCAGAATTTATCATCATTTTCTGTTTAAGTAGTGACATAATATATTGCTGATATTTGAGCATATGGAACTGACAATTTAAAGCCCTTACAGCCAAGGTAGCAGAAGTATAAATCTTTTTTCCCCATATGTCCAATGCCCTACAATCCCTGTCAGAGGGGGTAGGGTTTTTTGCAGTGGAAGCCTTGACCCCTTTGGGACCCTGAGAGATAGTTTCTGGGTCAGCAGCAGGGTTTTTGAAAACAAATTTATGAGAGTCAGGAACCCTGTAGTACCTGTCTGGCTTAACAGGAGCTGGAGGTAAGGAGTCAGGGGTCAGACTGGACTCTGAAAATACATCTACAATGTCTAACAGGTGGAATAGCTAGGGGCCTGTGTTGTGGTAGTAAAAGAAAGTCTCTGAGCCTTTTCTTAGATTCTGAGAAATCTTGGCTCTCCCAGTGGAAATGCTCCCTCATTGTATGCAAAGTTTCCCCAAAAGAGTAATCCTCAGGAGGAGAGGCTGAAGGGATAGATTATTCTGCGTCAGAATTCTCATAGGGAGGAAGAGAGTATTCCTGATCAGAAGAGGAATCAGATGAAATGGAAACCTGATCTGAAGAGTCATATTCTGTCTCTTGCCTAGGCCTTATCAGGAGGGGGATGGGAACCCCTGATCTAGGTAATTAAGTCTTCGGCCATTTTGAGCATCTGTTTTTTGGGCATGGAGGCCTGTCCATGAGGCTGTTGTACTTGTTTCTTTGTCTTTAAAGGTGCTTTAGTCTTTGCCTTTGAAGCTGAAGTCATTTTAATGTATAACTGAGTAGGTCTGAAAACACCCTCAGAAACCGATGCCTGCTCAGAGGCTCCGGACCCATCTGAGGGAATAGTCTCCGAAGGTCCAATACTCTGTGCTTCCAGCGGCCTAGCCGACTCCACGTAGGAGTCTGTAGCAGCCTGCGGGTCTAAAGAAGCGGGCGTCAGGGGCTGTGAAGGCTCCTCACTGAGAACCGGCAAACTGGCGACTGGCTTAGAAGAAGCCTCGTCTTCGGTTTTGGACCTCAGATGCCTGTCCTTTTCTTTTTGTTTGCGTTTCTTGTGAATTCCGGTAGTCTGAATGCTATCCGACGACATCGTATAATTAAATCTTCTGCCAAAATAGTGAAATGCAAAATCGTACCGATGCTTAATAGTGGGTTGGTTAAAATCTAGCACAAAACTGGCAACTAGCAACGTCGTTGTCAGGGCATAGGCAAGGAATACAGTAAGAATGAAAATCCTTATGAGGTATTTGCTTCCCCCAACTTTTTCTGACATCGGTCTGGAGCAAGAAAAAAGTTTCCCCAATGGGGTACTTAGCTTTTAATGAAGACATCGGATCTAAAACTCTAACAAGAAAATCTCAGGAGTCGGCCGAAAAGGCACTTGCGAACTGCTTATGCTTCGGGCACCATGCGGCAAGAAAGACGGAAAAAAATGGCGTCGGCTGCATCTTTTATACCCCTGGCACACTGACGTCAGGGAAGAGGTGATAGCAACTGACACCGGACCCAGACTTTGGAATTCAGGCCGACTGAGGGTAGTCTGCCAGCAGGATAACCCAAGTGTAATGACTGCAACAGTGAAACACGAAGAACATCTTTGAGGGTTACACCGACAGCATTTTCCCATCCTTGGACAAGCATAACTCGGACAGTCTTCCCGAACAGGGTTGAAGTGTCAAAAGGGGCATTAGCGAAAGATGTTTTGAAAGGTTATGAAAAATCACAAAGCCGGAGCCAGGCATGATGCCTCATGGCAATACTGGACCTGGCTGCCCTAGCAGCTCCCTCGGTGGCATGAAAGAGTAGACACATGGATGTATTCGAACATACAAGCCAAGAATGTCAGTTTATCTTCGGCTGAAATGGACTCCGGGGGAGACTCCGCATACTCCTTCACGAGGTCACACTGTAGTCTAATTATGTGGGCCATGTAATTCAGCGACCTTATAGCAAAGGTAGCTGAAGCAAACCTCCACTTTCCAAGACGATCCATCTCCCTAGACTCCTTGTCCGGGGCATGGACCGAGGAACTTTCCTGGGCCAGTTCCTTTTTGGTGGCCGCCACCACCACCATGGCATCAACTGGGGAACCCTTACTCCAAGTGGGCATGTCCACAGAAGGGCTCAATACTTTGTCTGGCCATTTGGGTATTGGCTCTATAGTGTCCGGTTCGTCTGGTTCCTTACAGGCTCTGGTGGTAATGAGGTCCACCAGAGGGTCAGCCAGGGAGACACCCAAGAGGGAGAGGGGCCTGCGAATGCCTGCAGAAATACCGACTCATCCAAGGAAGGTTTTTGGGCAGACCAAACCCCCCCTCCCGAAGAAGAATTTCCATTATGTCTCCAAAGGAGACGTCTTCGGGGGGGGGTGATCTGGGGGGAGCCTTCCCCTTCCTCCAAGTCGATATCCTCAGAGAGGGACTCGGGGGGGGGGGGGTCCATGTCCCTTTTGCACTGGCATTTGTGAGGGGGCCTCCTCGGGGGTACTCTCCAGGGAGGGCTCGCAAACAGTCTCATATTCCTCAAGGGGAACTGTCTGAGCCATATTGGACACAGGCTGTCCCTGGGAGGACTGGATGATGGAAGACAAACTCAGTTGCAAGGGAGCAGGGGTGGACTCCAAGGAAAGAGTGAGGGGTCTTGATCCTCCAGAGAGAACCATATCCACAACGTCGAAAGCCGAAGGGGAACCGGCTTCCCTGAAACTGGTAGAGCGGGTAGCTGTGCCCCTCGGATCCAACGAGGGGACCAGAGCAAAGGCTGGAACAGCCGGATCCAAGGAGATGGTATGCCCCGATCACAAAGGGGCCGACGACACACTCATCACCTCGGATCCGACGCCCAGATCTCTGCTCCAAAAGCTTGGATCTGACAGTGGATCAGACAGGCTCAAGGCCATGGCCAGTGTTGAGGTTGGAGGAACCATCGGCGCCGACCCCCTGAATCTGGGGTTCCTCGGATCCATGGACTCCAAAACCCGAGGGTGGATCTGAGAAGAAACTATCGGGGCAAATTTCAGAGCCGAACACCTCACTCCTGCGGGGGGGGGGGCAGCAACACTCCCTTCTGCAACTGAGTTTGCAGGAACCTTTGCTTCATCTGGTCCATATCAGCTTTAGAGAGGCTCCTTGTGGATCTAGAGGACGCCACCAATACCAGCCGGGAGGGCCGATGCGAGGATGACCTCTAAGCGGGCAGAGCCTCCTCCTCCAGCTCTGGGGAGAATCATGGAGAACGGAAGCAACGGGAAGACGGCCTAGCAATTTTTTCTGGTGTAGAGATAATGGATCCGAGTTTGCTTGCCTCTTCCGACCCCTCTCCCTGTCTCCCTCATTCTCTTTTTCTCTGTGTTTGTCCTTCCTGGCCTCTCTCTTCCTGTTTAGAGGTGGGAGTGTTAGTCCCGGTCAGGGGAGGAGGGCCGGAATACAGAACAGTCACAGCCATGACTGATGAAGATGCTGCAGAAGAGGTAGATGACTCTGCAGGTAAAAGACCCGCCAGAATCAGCTTGGTCCTGTGATCCCGCAGGGCCCGGGGGTTAAAAGCTGCACAAATCTTGCAGCCCGATGTTAGGTGGGGAACCCCTAAAACTACGCACAGAGTGTGACCATCGGCTGGCGACAGCTTAGAAAATGTCGGCTTCTGACCTTCCGACATATCTTAACTTAGACTATGCTAAGTAGTCAAGCACACACACACACACACACACACACACACACACACACACACACACACACACACACACACACTAAGGGTGGGAAGGGGAGGCCTACACAAATAGAAAGGACTGAAACTTTCCTCTACACTACACTATATATATAAATATATATATATATATATATATATATATATATATATATGTGTTTTTTTTTTTTTTTTTTGACTCAAAACCCGAGGTAAAGACAGGACAGAGTTAAATATTTTAGCACTCGAATGAAAACACACAAAGACCAAAAAGTTAGCTGAAAAACCTAACCAACCTGCCTGGAGCTCACGAATCCCGTGCTGGCGAAGCAGAGGCAAATGAAAGTTGAGGATTGGAAGGAGGTTGCAGTGTAGTATGGGTAAGGGGGAGGAGCTTGGAGCTCAGATCTTTAGCTTGGTAAGCTGCCAGCTCAGATCCGTATCGGATCCGTAACCCACAGGTTGATGATCAAATGAAGTTAACTACTTCAGATACACTTTTACATTTTATACCTACTAATTACTTCTCTTTCAAGATAATACAAAAAACTTTTAGCTCTAGACATTGTGTCTGCTTCTGCAATGAAACAGAGAACATCTCTGGTTTATGGCCCACCTATAAAATAATGTGAACTATTCTTAAAGTTTTGCAAGTTAATCTTCTATGTGCCAGTAGGGTACACTGTGGATATACCTTTGAAGCTCAGTATTGTACAAACCCTGTTCAACACGCACTTTTGTATCAGTAATTTAAAATACACAACATATAGTTCTAATACATATAATTATTTACAACATTCCAGACAGCTGCGCTGGCTGTATTGGCTTCTGTCACACTTCTATATAAATCATATCTTCTTCTTTCGGCTTTTCCCGGTCAGGGGTTGCCACAGCGGATCATCTGTCCGCTCTTGATTGGCAGTGAAGTTTTACGGTGTCGCGTTGCCAGCCTGGCGCCCAACCTTCCACAGAAGGAACACACACGCACACACTCACACCTAGGGCCAATTTAGAGTGTCCAATCCACCTACTGCATGTCTTTGGGATGTGGGAGGAAACCGGAGCGCTCGGAGGAAACCCACACCTCCAAAGGGAGGACATGCAGACTCCACACAGAAGGCATCCCAGCCGAAAATCGAACCAGAGAACCTCTTGCTGTGAGGCAGCAAAGTACAGTTGTGTACACCTACCATAAATGTAGATGTTCGAGTGTCTTCACTGTTGCAGTCATGACTGCAGGGTTCTCCCCTGCCAGCAGGCAACCCTTGGTCGGCCAGAATCCCAAAGTCTGGGTCCGGCGTCGGCTGTTCAACCATGCTCCCTGACGTCAGAGCGCCAGGAGTATAAAGCTGACAGCCGATGCCAACTTCTCCAGTTTTTCTTGCCCCAGATGTCAGGAGTCCCAAAATGAAAAAGGTCCCATAACCTTTGCAAATACACCTCAGAAGAATGGTGAAAAAAGGAAATACACAAAAGTAAAAATAAGAGGGGACAGGAGGGAGAGAAACCCAAACTGCAACAGTGAAGACACTCGAACATCTACATTTATGGTAGGTGTACACAACTGTACTATGTTCATCGTGTTTCGCAGTTGCAGTCATGACTGTAGGGTAGAATCCCAAAGCTGAAAGAAAGGGAGGTGGTCATAAAGAAGAAGGGGCGGCTAAAAGGCCCTGCAAGACTGCAGAGGCAAAGCCTGCCCTAGACTTAGAGTATAGAGGTAGATTGTAGTGCTTAGAAAAAGTATGCACTGAACTCCAAGTTGCAGCTTCCAAAATGTCTTTGGTAGGAACTCCCCTGAGGAAGGCCGCAGAAGTGGCAGCAGCTCTGGTGGAATGAGTCCGTATACTCCCTGGGATTTGCTTTCCATGGTGTTAATAACAAAATCTGATTCCATGAGCAATCCATTTAGAAATGGTCTGTTTTGAAATGGCTTTACCTTGGGAACTTGAAGCATAAGAAACAAACAATTGTTCTGATTTTCTGATGTCCTTGGTTCTGTTCAGGTAAAAACGTAGTTGTCTGTGTACATCCAAGGAATGTAAGATCCTTTCCCCTTTATTTTGAGGAGTGGGGAAAAAGGTTGGCAAGTGGATAGTTTGATTTAAAGCCACTTTGGAAACCACCTTAGGCATGAAGGTAGGATTAGTCCTCAAAGATACCCTGTTTTGATGAAAAATAATATAAGGTTCCACAGCCATAAGAGCTTGTAACTCTGAAACTCTCCTGGCAGAGGTTAGTGCTAACAGGATAGCTGTCTTCCCAGATAAAAACTTGATGTCAGAAGAGGCAGCAGGCGCAAAAGGAGGCAGGGTTAGTTTTTCCAAAACATAGTTGAGATCCCAAGCAGGAATGGGAGGAGATCTAGGAGGTCTAAAGTTCTTAGCTCCTCTGACAAACTTTCTCATGAGCTGGTGGGAAAAGATGGGAGGGTCTGTATTATAATGAGCAGAAATAGCAGAAGCATGTATCTTAATGGGAGAGAAAGAGAGACCCTTATGTAAGAGATCTGCCAGGTAAAGTAAAATTAAAGTTATGTTAGGAAGAGGAAGATCAGAATCCTGAGCCTGCATCCAGGAACAAAATCTTTTCCATTTACCTGCATAAGATTTTCTAGTGGTAGGACGTCTGGCTTCTAAAATGACATCCATAACCTGCTTGGGTAGGAAAGAAGAAATCAAAGGCCCTGGATTAACCAGGCCGCCAGGCTGAGAGTTCTGACATGAGTGTAGAACCTGACCCTGATGTTGGGACAGAAGGTTCGGAGACTGAGGTAAAACCCAAGGGGGCTCCAGGCATAGGTTTTTTTTAGAGTTGGATACCAAAACTGCCGAGGCCAATTTGGAGCCAGTAAGATTATCATCTTGGGCTTGTCCTGTTTTACCTTCAATAAAACCCGTGGAAGAAGAGGAAGAGGCGGAAAGGCATATCCCGGGAGGTTCCTCCAACTGAATGACAGGGCATCCACTTTCCAAGCTTCTCTGTGGAAAGTCCTGGTGCAAAAATTCTGTAGTTGATGATTGAGATGGGATGCAAAGAGGTCTATGTGAGGACATCCCCAGACTGCTGTTATCATCCTGAATATTTTGGTGTCCAGCATCCACTCATGTGGATCTGAAAGGGTTCTGCTCAAACTGTCTGCCAGGAAGTTTTGTTTCCCTGGTAGAAACTGAGCTTGAAGATCCAGATTGCAAGCTAGAGCTGTGTTCCATAGATCCATGGCTAGTCTGCAAAGGGGGTAGGAATGAGATCCCCCTTGCTTGTTAATGTACCACATAACTGTGGTGTTGTCCGTCCGTATTAGTAGTTGTCCTGGTTGTAAGAGATTCCTGAAGGCCAATAGAGCTTTCTGAACGGCTAACATTTCCTTTAAGTTGATATGCAGGTGCTTCTGATCCTTTGTCCAAAGGCCCTGCAGACAATTGCCCTGAAAATGGGCTCCCCAAGCATAATCCGAGGCATCCTTGGTTAGAATCTGAGTGGCAGGAGGCAGATGGAAGGGTTTCCCTTTGTTCAGAGCACATGCCCTGGACCACCAAAGAAATTCCTTTTGAAGGCAAGGAAGGACGGAGATCAGTATGTCTAAACTGTGGCAATGCTGAGACCATACACTTTTTAGGTACCACTGTATTTTCCTCATGTGTAGTCTTGCATATGGTACGAGAAGGATGCAGGAGGCCATGTAACCCAAAGCCTGCAGGAATTTCCTTGCAGATAGTTGAGTTAAAGTTGCCAAGGTTCTGAATGTTTTTCGGATGTCAGAAATGCCATCTGGATAGTGGTGTTTAGAAGTGCACCCAGAAAAGTTATCTGTTGTGATGGTGTCAAATTTGACTTTTTTATGTTTACAGAGAATCCCAGGAACTTGAGGAGGTTCGGTACAAATTCCAGATGCTGGAGTTAAGACATCCTTGCTGTCTGCCTGAATTAGACAATCGTCCAGATAAGGGTAAATTTGAATTCCCTTGAGTCTGCAGTAAGCTACTACTGGAGCCAGGCATTTGGTGAAGACCCTGGGCGCAGTAGGCAATCCAAAGGGCAGCGCAGAGAATTGTAAGTGTCTCGATCCGGCCTTGAACCTGAGGTATTTTCTGCGATCTTGCCTGATGGGAATGTGTAAATATGCCTCCTTTAAATCCAAAGTTACCATCCATGCATCTTTGGACAGCATTGGAAGTAGCTGCTGTAGCGTAAGCATCTTGAATTTTGGAATCTCTAGAAAGGTGTTCAAGACCGACAGATCCAGAATGGGTCTCCATGAGTTTTGCTTCCCTGGGACTAGAAAGAGCCTTGAGTAAAAACCTTTTCCCATCTCTGAAAGTGGAACCAGTTCTATGGCATTCATAGCTAAAAGAGCTTCCACCTGGTTTAAGGCCTCCGTCCATTGATGTTTTGGAAGGTCTGGCCATCCGCTTGGCCTTGGCAAGGTATGAAAATGGAATTTGTAACCTCTTGAAACCACATCCAAAACCCACTTGTCTTGGGTTATTTGAGTCCAATTTTAATAAAAGAGAGATAGTTTTCCTCCGAGAGGGGCTACCAGGCAAGAAGTTCCTGTAGCCCAACAGAGGGAGTCATTGAGTTTGTTTCCTTTGAGTTTGTGACCTGTCCTCTCCTCCCCTAGGGGTGGAAGCAGTCCACTGTCTTGGTCTACAAGAAGCTTGTGTTTGAGGCCTTCCTCTGGAGCGTCTATATCTATCCCTCTGAGGCCTGTCTGAAGTGGGAAAGGACCAATTTTTTGAAGGCCAATTCCTGCTAAATCTAGGTGGCTGTACTTGTAAGAAATCTTTAACTGTTTGCATGGATTTCGCCTTATCCGCCATCTTTTTAATCACCTCTTCAGCTTTTGATCCAAACAAAACATTATGCTGAACAGGAGCATCCAATAATTTAGCCTTTACTTGTTCAGGCAAATTTTGTTCCTTTAGCCATGCATGCCTTCTGATGACTGTGCCAGAGGCCGCAGCCCTACAAGAAGCCTCCAAGGCATCAAATCCACAGTGTCCAAAACAGGAGGAATAGCCAGGGGTCTATGTTGGGGAAGAAGAAGAAAATCCCTCAGTCTTTTCTTAGATTCCGAATACTCCTGTCCTTCCCAGTGGAAATGTTCCCTCATTTCATGCAAAGTTTCCCCAAAAGAGAAATCCTCAGGGGGAGAAGCTGAAGGAATGGATTCTTCAGCATCAGAATCCTCATAAGGAGGGAAAGAATATTCCTGATCAGAAGAAACAGAGGAAACAGAAGTCTGATCAGAGGAATCATAATAAACATCCTGCCTTGGCCTTTTATCTGGAGGGGGATGTGAACCCCTAATCATAGTAAGTAAATCCTCCGCCATCTTGAGTAACTGTTTCTGTGACTTGGGAGCCGGTTCAGAGGAGGCCTGTGTTGTAGTCTTTGATTTAGAAGGAGTCTTTGCCTTTGTCTTTGGCTTTGCCTTTATTAGAAGTTAAGTAGGCCTGAAAACCCCTTCGGAAGCCGGTACCTGCACAGCGGCTCTGGACCCATCCGAAGGAGCATTGTCCGAAGGTCCTGCAACAGAAATATTTAAAGGCCTGGTTGGCTCCTCATGAGAGTCCGTTTCGGCCGTCGGTTCTGAAATGGCCAACGATAGGGGCTGCAAAAGCACCTCACTGACGACAGCCGAACCTGAATCTGGCTCCGCTTGTGCGCTATCATCAGATTTGGACCTCGGAAGCCTGTCTTTATCCTTGCGACGTTTGTGAACTCCAGTAGCCGGAACCGTATCAGACGACATTTTGTAGTTAAAGCGCCTACCGAAGTAATGAAAAGCAAAATCGTACCTTCGCTTAATTGTACGTTGATTGAATCTAGCACAAAACTGACAACTAGCTACGTCGTGGTCAGGGCCTAAGCAGGGAATACAGTAAGAATGAAAATCCTTATGAGGTATTTGCTTCCCACATGAAATACAATTATTAACTTTTTTTGACATCGGAGTGGAGCAAGAAAAAAGCTTCCCCAATGGGGTACTTAGCTTTGAGTGGAGAAGAAAATCTTCGGACTGAAGTATATCAGAAAAAATCATCAGGAGTCAGCTGACCGGCACTTGCGAACTGCTATCACCGCACGGCAAGAAAGACTGGAGAAGATGGCGTCGGCTGTCAGCTTTATACTCCTGGCGCTCTGACGTCAGGGAGCATGGTTGAACAGCCGACGCCGGACCCAGACTTTGGGATTCTGGCCGACCGAGGGCTGCCTGCCAGCAGGGGAGAACCCTACAGTCATGACGGCAACAGTGAAACACGATGAACATCGCTAACTGCTGCACCACCGTGGCCGCCCTTCTATATAAATCATATCAATATTCACAAATGACATAGAATTATTCACAAAATTCCAGACAGCTGGGCTGGCAGTGTGACAAAGACAATCATAAACACTGAAAAATATCAGCTTCCTGTAGGAAATTCTGAAACCGAGAATGCAAAAACTGTTGCAGGTGGGCAAAACTGAACTTGCTTTGAGTCTGTTCAAAGGTTTTACGCCACTGAAAAAGCCTGATCAGTCATGGCAAAACTCAGTTACGGAAGACTGAATGTCACCCTACTACTCAGTTGCTTTTCCAGATATCAACACTATTGTAGGGAAAAAAAAAAATTTAACTTTCAGTTTAACTGCATCGACTGCGGTGGTGGTGCTGCGGTAGCATTGTCGCCTCACAGTAAGACGTCCTGTTCGATTCTCAGCTAGAGCGTCTTCTGTGTGGAGACATGCGTGAATGGGTGTACCTTCGTTGAAGGTTGTGCGTCAGGGCCGGCAACTCGGCACGTAAAAATCTACTGCCAATCATTAGCAGACTGGAGTTCCGCTGTGGCGACCCCTAACTGGGAAAAGCCGAAAGACATAAAAGTTTAACTACATCATTTGAGCTTGAACTTGACAAATGCCTTTCTCACCATTCTGAGATCTGAGGAGAGTAAAGTTGCATCTGCATTCACTTGAGATGGCAGACAATGTATTTTCAAAGACAAATATGTATAACTTTTTATTTACTGTTTCATAATTTTAAGAAAGTATGAGTTGTATTTTTATAAATGGTCAAGATTTGTGTGTAGCTCTTGGAATGGGTTATTTAAACTAGTACTCACTAGTTTTGAAACTTAGTTCTGATGAAGTCCTGGATATTGACAGGTTGAAAACACTTCACACAAAAGTTATTAAATTGGAATTTACAATTTTTGGACCCATCGTGGTTTTTCCTTGTCAGTAGTCCTAGCAGGAATTCATTGTTTGTTTTTGGTCAACTTCAAATGCTTCTTTTTGGATTTTCTGAATACTGCCTTAAAGGTATCTGCTGTTTCATACTCTCCCCACTAGTAATATGGTTAAACTGCAACTCAAAAATTGGCTGCATTTCATTATATTAATGACATCATGACTACAAGTAAACAATCTGATGTGGACATTGATTTGCAGACTAATTTCTACTGCAGAGCACAAAATAACTAATTCTTCATGATTATTTCTAAGACCAATGCGATGTAAAATACAGCTACAAATATGAATAATCATGCCTACTTGCTAAAAGTTTGTGAAAGAATATGAAAGATGTCTTCTAAATCCTGGAAGACTACTGCTGCATTCTACACAAGTATGTCAGATTTATAAGCTGCCACAGCTCTATAAAATGCCTCCTGCACACATTATTTTAATTGAAAGAAGACACCATAGACCGCTTTGCTTTTAAATGTTTTATATGTTTTGGGCAATAAATCAGCTGTACATAATGGACTGGGACATCTGGTATGCCACAGACAACATATCCGATATGGACAGAGACGTGGTAAAACAAACCAAAACTTAGAAAAAGTACAGTTTTGTACCTACCATAAATGTAGATGTCCGAGAGGTATGCATCTGCAGTCCTAACAAATGGGTTGTCCTGCCTCAGGCAGCCCTTCGGTCGGCCGGATTCCAAAGTCTGGGTCTGGCCTCGGCTGATGTCGCACTTCACCCGACGTCATAGCTGCTGTCAATTGGGTATAAAGGCATCAGCCGATGCCATTTTCCTCAGTGTTTCTTGCCCCAGATGCCAGGTGCCCTCTAGGAAGGCTAAATTTGGATAAATGCAAATGATTCCAAACAGTAGAGAGCAAACAAAAATAAACATGTATGTACATATATACAAACAAATACACCATAATAGATTCCCCCAGCTAGCTACAAGATGGGCAAGTACCCTAGGAGTACCACAGAGGGGAAGGAGGGTGGGTAATCCTGACTGCAGATGCATACCTCTCGGACATCTACATTTATGGTAGGTACAAAACTGTACTATGTCCTTCAAGGATGCATCTGCAGTCCTAACAAATGGGTAGAATACCATAGCCAAACTGGGGAGGAGGCACTAAGAAGATTATGGTGTAGTTAAGATCCCTTGCAAAACAGCAGTGGCAAAACCTGCTCGGGATCTGGAGTATAAAGGCAGATTATAATGCTTGGCAAATGTATGCACGGAGCTCCAAGTAGCAGCCTCTAAAATGTCTTTGGTAGCCACTCCTCGTAAGAAAGCTGTAGTAGTGGCTGTAGCCCTTGTGGAGTGAGGTCTGATGTTTTCTGGAGTTGTCTTTCCATGAAAGGAGTAACAAAATCTAATGCAATTTCCTATCCATTTTGAGATTGTCTGTTTTGAAATTGCTTTTCCTTCCATTCCTGCTGCATATGCTACCAGAAGCTGGTCAGTTTTTCTATTGTTCTTGGTTCTGTCCAGGTAGTAGCGCAATTGCCTGTGTACATCCAAGGTATGCAGTAGTCTTTCCCCCCTGTTCTGTGGGTTGGGGAAGAATGTTGGTAGGTGGATTGCTTGGTTCAATGATACCCTGGAGACCACCTTTGGCATAAAAGTAGGGTTAGTTCTCAAGGACACTCTATCCTGATGGAAGATAAGGAAGGGTTGTACTGCCATTAATGCATGTATTTCAGAAACCCTTCTTGCTGAAGTGATTGCAAGCAGGAAAGCAGTTTTCCAAGATAAGAACTGTATTTCTGCTGTTGCTGCTGGTTTAAAAGGGGGAAGTGTTAACTTTTCTAGCACAAAGTTCAGGTCCCATGTAGGTAAAAGTGGCTTCCTTGGAGGCTTTACATTTTTAATTCCTCTCAGAAACTGCCTGAGTAGAGGATGAGAGAAGACTGGAGGATCCATGTTATATTCTGCTGAAATTGCTGATGCATGAATCTTGATGGAGGAGTAAGACAGGCCATTATGGAAAAGCTCTACTAAATATTCCAGGATGTTAGCTATGTTTGCCAATGATACATTTTCTCCTTTTGCTGCACTCCAAATGAGGTATCTTTTCCATTTTGCTGAATAAGTCTTCCTTGTGGAGGGTCTGCGAGCCTCCAGGATAATGTCTTTAACCCTCTGAGATAAATCTGGGTTATTCTGTTTTATGTGAGATTCCAAGCAGCTAGCTGCAGTGTTTTCAAGTTTGGATGCAGGATCTTGAAGTTGTTCTGTGTTAGCAGCAAAGGAACTAGAGGTAGAGGCCATGCGTGTGCCCGAGACATACTCCTCAGAAGCGGGTACCAATGTTGCCTCGGCCAGTCTGGAGCTATCAGTATGATCCTTGGGTGATCTTCTTTGATCTTCAGTAGCACTTTGTGCATCAAAGGAAGAGGTGGGAATGCATATGCTGTTAGGTTTTCCCAACTGAAGGATAGGGAGTCCACCTTCCAAGCAAGTGGGTGGTATGTCCTTGTGCAGAAT
This sequence comes from Protopterus annectens, assembly GCF_019279795.1. Classification (NCBI taxonomy): domain Eukaryota; kingdom Metazoa; phylum Chordata; order Ceratodontiformes; family Protopteridae; genus Protopterus; species Protopterus annectens. The sequence goes on along the minus strand of NC_056728.1, from coordinate 832,883,689 downwards.
TTTCTCAATTGGTGGTTGTGTGGGGATGCGAACAGGTCTATTTCTGGTAGCCCCCATTTCCTTGTAATGGATTTGAAGATGTCCGGATGCAGCATCCATTCGTGGGTTATCCGTGGAAGTTCTGCTTAAGGTGTCTGCTAGTATGTTTTCTTTTCCTGGCACAAATATGGCCTGGAGCTGAATGTTGAGGTTCAGGGCCACATTCCACAGGTCCATTGCCATCCGGCATAGAGGATATGAATGTGTGCCTCCCTGCTTGTTGATATACCACATAACTGTGGTGTTGTCCGTCCTTATCAGCAAATGACCTTGTTGAAGAAACGGTCTGAATGTCTGAATTGCCTGTTTCACTGCCAGCATCTCTTTTTGATTTATGTGTAGGTTCAGCTGGTCCTGTGTCCATAGGCCTTGTATACACTTGTCCGCCATGTGTGCCCCCCAACCGAGGTCTGAGGCATCCGTGGTGATAGTCTGGCTTGGCTGAGGGCTGTGGAAAGGCAGTCCTTTGTTCAACTGACAGGCCTGAGCCCACCACAGGAATTCTTGCTTCAGGCATGGAATTATTGGAATTTGGGTTTCTAGGCTGTGCTTGTGCTGAGACCATAAATTCCTTAGGTACCATTGTAACTTCCTCATATGTAGTCTGGCATGTGGGATCAATATTATGCAGGATGCCATGTAACCCAGGGCTTGCAGGACTTTCCTTGCTGTAAGCTGGTTCTGCGTTGTTAATGCCATGAAATAGAGTGGTAGTTGTTTTTGCTTTTCTGCTGAGAGAAATGCCATTTGATTTGATGTGTCCAGTTCTGCACCCAAGAATGTAATCCTTTGGGATGGTACCAGCCTTGACTTTGTTATGTTGACTGTGTATCCCAAGGCCTGCAATAGGTGAATAACCTTTTCCAAATTTTTTGTTAATTTGATCTTGTTGTCCACTTGTATCAGGCAATCGTCCAGGTATGGATAAATTTGAATTCCCTGAAGCCTGCAATGAGCAATTACTGATGCCAGGCATTTCGTGAATACTCTGGGCGCAGTAGATAAGCCAAAGGGCAATGCTGAGAATTGATAATGCTCTGATCCTGCAAGAAATCTGAGGTATCTTCTGCAATCTGGTCGAATAGGGACGTGCAGGTATGCCTCCTTGAGATCTAGAGTCACCAGCCAAGACTCCTTGCCCAGCATGGGAAGAAGTTGCTGTAGGGTCAGCATTTTGAATTTTGGAACAATGAGATATGTGTTCAGAGCGGACAGGTCGAGAATAGGCCTCCATTGGTTTTCTTTTCTTGGCACCAGGAAAAGTCTGGAATAAAATCCTTGTCCTTGTTCCATAGCCGGTACCTTTTCTATAGCTCTCATCCTTAGTAAGTGGTTGATTTGTCCTAGAGCGTTTGTTTTTTGGTTTGGTGGTAGGTTTGGCATTCCTTTCTTCCTTGGTAGAGTATGGAAGTGAAACCTGTAACCTTTGTCTATTGTCTGTAAAATCCATTTGTCTTTTGTAATGTAATGCCAGTTTACTGAAAATAAGGCTAGCTTTCCGCCTAAGGGTGCTTCCAGTTGTTCCCTGGTAGGCGGTATCAGAGCCAAGTCACTGACTGTCCTGTGGAAGCGGTAGTAGCTGGATCTGTGGCAGTACTTCTCTGGTTGTTAGGCTGCCACTGACGTCCCCTGTAGGCACCTCTGGATTGACCTCTGCCTCTTGAGCGCCTATTTCTGCCTCTATGTGCTCTGGTGGTGTCTGGAAAGGACCAATTCTTCGAAGGCCAATTTCTACTAAACCTAGGAGGCTGGACCTGTAAGAAATCCTTGACTGTTTGGACAGATTTTGCTTTTTCTTCCACCTTCTTTAACACTTGCTGTGCAGGGGAGCCAAACAAACTGAGTTTCTCCATGGGAGCATCTAGGAGCTTTGACTTTACATGGTCTGGTAAGGATTGCTCTTTTAACCATGCATGCCTTCTGATCACTGTACCAGTCATAGCTGATCTAAAGGAAGCCTCCAGTGCATCATAGCCGCATTTTAAGGAATGATTACTGACCTGCTGAGTGTTATGTACCAAATCATGAAGGGACTTACGGTCTATAGGTTCAGGAGAGGATAGTTTTTTATTTAGCTGATCTAACAAAAATTCCTGATACTGAATCATGTGGAATTGACAATTTAAGGCCCTAGCCGAAAGAGTAGCAGAAGTATAAACTTTTTTTCCCCATCTCTCTAATGCTCTAGATTCTCTTTCAGAGGGGAGGGGGTTTTTGGCAGTTGCTACAGCTTTGGGGCCCTGAGAAATAGTTTCAGGATCTGCAATAGGAGCCTTATACAAGTGATAATGTGTGTCCGGGACCCTGTAATATCTATCTGGCTTAGCAGGGGCCGGGGGAAGAGAGTCAGGGGCAGTACAAGCATCATTGAATGCATCATCCACAACTGTTAGTACTGGAGGAATGGCTAAAGGCCTACGCTGTGGCAAATGTAAAAAGGTCCTTAACAGTTTCCTAGAATCTGAGAAATTCTGGCCCTGCCATTGAAATTGCTCCCTCATAGCATGCAAGGTTTCCCCAAAAGAAAATTCCTCAGGAGGAGAGGCAGAAGGAATGGAGTCTTCTGCGTCAGAATCCTCATATGGAGAATAAGGGCCTTCTGGAGGATTTGAGTTTTATGAATCAGAGGAATAATCCGTAGAAACTGGTTCAGGGGGCTCTGCTCTAGGTCTCTTCTCTGGAGGGGGATGAGAGGCCCTGTCAGGATGAGGTTGGGATCCCCTGATCAAAGAAATGAGGTCCTCTGCCAGGCTGAGCATATGGGAACTAGAGCTAGGCCTGTGTGAGGGGGTTTTAGCAGGCAAGGCCTTAGAAGATTTAGCTGCTTTAGCCCTAGAGAAAGCCTTGATAGACATGGATGCAGGGGGCCTAGCAGCTCCACGTGCAGGAGTAGATATGTCTAAAGGAATAGTATCGGATAAATCCTGGGAGCCTGCAACAGCAAGGGAAATTTCAGTAGCTGATTCAGCCATGCTGTTTGAGGCCTCGGCTGCAGGAGGTATGCTTTCGGCCGAAGGAAGAACCGAGGACTCTGTTTCAGCCGAAACCGAGACACTCGCGGTTGGCTTAACCGTGGTTTCGGCCGAAACCGTGGACAGCGAGTGTCGGTCCTTTTCCTTACGCTTTTTAGCTAATTGTGAAGTCGGAGTCTCCGACGGCATTTTGTAAGCAAAAGCGGGACCAAAAAACTCCTCCGCAAACTCCGACCGACGTCTAAGTGTCCATCGGTTGAAGGAAGCACAGGCAAGACAAGCTGCTACGTCGTGGTCTGGGCCTAAGCAAGGAAGGCAGTAAGAGTGGAAATCCTTATGAGGTATTTGTTTCCCACAAGTTAAACAATTATTTACTTTTTCTGACATCGGCTGAGGCAAGAAAGAGTCCCCAACGGGGAACTTCGCTTTTTAGAAGTCTTCGGTAGTAGAAATCTCTGGATCTGACCGACCGGCACTTGCGAACAGCTTCTGCTTCGGGCACCGCGCGGCAAGAAAGACTGAGGAAAATGGCGTCGGCTGATGCCTTTATACCCAATTGACAGCAGCTATGGCGTCGGGTGAAGTGCGACATCAGCCGAGGCCAGACCCAGACTTTGGAATCCGGCCGACCGAAGGGCTGCCTGAGGCAGGACAACCCATTTGTTAGGACTGCAGATGCATCCTTGAAGGACATCAGTGAAAAGTGCTACAGTAATTCAATGCATAAAATAGTGGTCAAAATAACAAATATTAACATAAATGTTAATACATATTGTAAAACTAAGTATGCAAGACGTATTAGCCACTGCAATGAGGGTTGCAAAAGTATAAGGAGTTAAACTCTGTAGACTAAAATGCCTTATAGAATAAGACAAAATGTATTATATACAATTTAAATTCAATATTTCAATTGTTACCCGATTATGATACAAAAATCCAGACTTTCAGCAACTTACTCAAGGAAAAACTGTGCGGCAGCTAGTGATCAAGACTGAGAGAGATGCATTAAACTGTGATCACAAGATTCAGAAAAAAAATGAATTTCCCACAGGAAAAATAATGCTAATATCACTGAATAAGAAGTTATGTACTCACCATAACATTCCATCTGAGTAGGTAGCTTCATTTGTCTGCAACCTGTGGGTCTTGGATCCGATATCGGATCCGAGCCGGCAACTTGTTTCATAGCTAATGGATCCGAGCTCCTAGCTCCTTCCCTCACCCATAATCCCCTGCCAACCCTCCATGACCTCAGATCAAGTTTGCCCCTCAATAAGTACCCAAAAAGGGTATTCCAACTTGCATAGATCCGCTGAAGGCTCTCCTCACTAGTGGGAAGTCCCCTG